>NC_138145.1:30307439-30377439 GCF_964199315.1 Orbicella franksi
TATTTTACGGCCGCCATGTTTGTGCCCCTCCGAAGGGCACAAACATGGCGTCTCCATACAAAGCTCTATAAATTTGGGTGACACACTTCTGCGAATAACGGGCGAATGAAAAACAGCAGAAACCTGATTCTTGGCGAGGTTGTTTATATAGCAATCATCTATCATACGCCAGATTCTTGAATTTATTTATTGAACGGTTACGATTGTTAGTTCTGATCACATGACTGGTGAAAACCCGGCGAGAATTGGTGGCATGTTACCTATGTTACTGGGATTTACTTATGAGCGTGACACGAGGTTCATAGTGTTACATGTCTTTGAAATAAAGTGTTACAATGCAGAATGTGTGTGCCTGTCTTTGAGATATTGTCTCTCAGGTCTCATTAACATCAGTTTATGGATGCCATAAACTCAAACGACAAAATGTGAAATTGTGATAATCCTGTAGCAAACTTCTTTGGAAACTTTGTCATTACCATTCAACCCAAAACTGTCAGTGATTTCTGCTTATTCACTCAAACTTAAAAACAAACAAAAACATTATACAGATCACACTTATTGACATCACAGTGTAAACACACTACTATAACACAGACCGTTAGCTGTGACAACACTGAACAAACTTACGACAACATCCTCCTTTCTCGTGCATTTTGTTGCTTTTCTTCTACATGAGTTAATTCAGAGTAAGTATTAGCCCCCACAGAGGAGGTGGGAGGGGTGCGAGAGGTTAACTATATCTATGCAATCCCGTGTCCCACTGGGCCCCGGTAAGTTCCACGTAGTGGTTCTCGTAATTTATACAGCACTCAACTTAGCTCTGTAAAAGCTGTTTTAAAAACTCCCGAACTGTACCTCAACGGTGTGTCATACACCTGGTAGTGCCTGGTCATCTACTATACTTGTGCGTTGAGGCCCACACGCGTGGAATCTGAGCGCAAGAATGGACAGCTGGCAGCCAGTCTTTTCTCTTAGGGTTAGACAAGTGTTCATACGTGAACAAGAACGCTAAGGGGTGTTTGGACGAAAAAGGGTTGGGGCGAGAAGGCGTGAGTGCTGCGCCCATGTCTCTTTCTAATCCCTTCTAGTCTCGCCTCATACTCTCTGCCGCATTTTGAGAGAAAAATAGATTGCCAGCAGTTTAGGGCATGAGTCACTTTGTGTGAAGCTTTTTAACTTGTATCACCTTGCAGTTGTGCGAGAAATTAAGTGAAAATTGTTCTGTATATAAATACTGGTCAACACTTACAGTTGTAGTCCTGAGCTAATGATCTTGATTGTTGTCGCATCACGTATATGTTTTCTTAACTTTTGCAGTCAGTTGTAAGGACATCAGATGTTAGAGTCTCTAACAGAGTTAACAAAGCTTCAGTGACACTCAACAGATATCCTACAGTCTATAACGACCTGACAGGAGAGGTAAGAAATGGCATACTTATTGTGTAGTCATGAAGAATTATCTCTGATCGATAGTAAAGCGTGATCGCTGTGCACTTGACCTCTTAACGGCCTGTTTTGTCTTGTTTTAGATCGATGCACCCACAGTTAAGTGGCTGGACAAGAACCTTTTTATAGGCGAGGAAATCAAAGAGGTTTATGAAGAAATCATAAAGACTATAGGAACTGACCATCTTCTGTTTGATCAGGTGAGTTGAAAGAGAAGGTAGCTTACATTTAAAAGATTACAAATTAAACCTAGAGAATAATTGACGCTCCTCATGGCAAAATACCCAAGCTTGAAGTGGACAAACACTGCTGCTTGAAGTGTCCGTGTAATTGTTTTTGAAACTGTTAGAAGTCTTTTTATTTTCTTCATCGAAAGTTTGAAGTATTATATCACACACGAAAGACTGTGTTTGACCACATTTCCAAACTCCGAGAAGAGAGTTGAAAATGCGATGCGTAGCGGATTATTTTTGACGAGCTTCGAGGGGTTTGGAAATGTGGTCAAACACTGTCTTGAATGTTTGATATATCTTCTCAGTCAAAAATAAAACTAAGGAGAAAACAGAGAATTAAACCTTAGTAACTGATGCTAAAGAAGGCCACATATCTAAACCACTGTCACGGTTATGATTTCTTTTGGTTTAACTTGGTGAATCATGAATGCCTTGAGAAATAGTAATGAAACATTTTTATCATTACAGGATGCATACGTGGAAAAGAGTGCCGACGATGTGGATGTTAGTCTATGCACCTCATCCTCTTCTCTTGTCAAACCTCGTGCAGAACGTATTCTTAATAAACAACTGAAAAAAGGCATTCCTCCACCATGGGGAAACAACACTGCTGACAACTGGAGAAACAGGTTCGAAAGAAAGAACACTTCAGCTTGTTTTTTGTTTGTTTATTTGTTTGTTTGTTTTTTATCTTATAAGTCTTTGAACTGTGACGAAGAAGCATTCGCCATCTTTAACATTTTACGCACTGCCACCATATCCCCCTTATACTTATCTTGAACATCTAATTTCCCTTCAAAATATCAGTAGAGTGTCATGCAGTCAGGTAATGAGAATATGGAATATCGTTATGAGATAACACCAAATCCTAATAAATAATATAAGGGAAATAGCATAGCCACTTCAAGAAGAATTGGCCCTCCCTTCGGAGGGGTATGACGTCCCTCCTCCCTGATCACCTCCTCTCCAAATAGGATTGCTGTACCAGCGGAGCAACTCCCATTGCTGGGTACCCCTCTGATGAATGGTGTGACTCCATTGTGAAAAAAATAGATGGAACACTGGAATATCCAGGATCAAAAACGGTAACCTGGTCAAATAATGTTTAATGTTATTTTGCAGCCCAAAGTTTGGTGGTCTTGGGCGGGAGGACATCTTGCAGGTACGTTAATTAACACATCACTACAAAGCTTACAAGCCTTTCTTTGCCAGCTATGGTGGTAGGCCTATTAGAAACCTGAAGAAGGAACATGCAGCCTGTGGCAAACAGGAAGAGAGTATGTAGCCTGCGGAAATTGTGGGGAAAAAACGGCAAAACTAAGCACGATTGGTTTTAGTTTTCATATCACTGATCAAAGGTACAAATTGATGTGAAGTTTATATGAAATAGTTCATATATGATCTGCGGTTGTAGATGAAAGTGAAGAATGATCATCGCAGTAAATTTTGCAATTTAAGCAATTGGAAAGAAGAAGCCGACTTCTTCTTTCCAATTGCTTAAATTGCAAAATTTACTGCGATGATCATTCTTCACTTTCAAAGGTACAAATTGTATGCTGAGATTGTTCAAGAATAATGCATGAGCTTTGTGAACCACTTACACGGAACACAAAAACAACTGAATTTATTATATGGGAAAACCTGCCACAGTAATAAACTCGGGTTATATTTGTATACTACAGGAAGATTAAACAGGGTTCTTTATTTTTTTTTATTTTTTTCTTTTGTCAGGCAAAGTTGAAGAAAGGTGATGACAGTGGTCAAGGCAAATCCTACAACTCATGGTTAGCTTGGTGGCGCAGTACAATTACTACAGATGACTTCCTTAAGTTCCTCTCCACGCAGGTAACAGCTTCACTGCCGCTTGTCTAAGATCCTCTTATCTGTGGTCTCGTGGCTTACAGTTACAGGTTTGGAGTTCGGGTCCTAGCCTTGAACCTTGTTTCCTCTAGGCAGCTTCTTTATTCTCATGCCTCACTACATTCTATGT
Organism: Orbicella franksi; assembly: GCF_964199315.1. Taxonomy (NCBI): domain Eukaryota; kingdom Metazoa; phylum Cnidaria; class Anthozoa; order Scleractinia; family Merulinidae; genus Orbicella; species Orbicella franksi. The sequence continues at coordinate 30,311,109 of NC_138145.1, forward strand.
AGTGTGAGCCTATATCGGTGAGTTTTCTGTGCACATGGCAAAAATGCTCACCACAGACATGCGAGGGACTATGGTCTGGGTGTCTGGAAAACCCGAATAGCGAATAGCGAACAGCGAATTGCCCCGAATAGCGAATAACGAATAGTACGAATAGTCTCGAATACTGGCGAACAGTTTCGAATAGTGGCCAATTGTGGCAAATACTGGCAAATCGTAGCAAATAGGGTACCCAGTATCTCGCAGTCAACCTCCCAGCAACGTAGGATGGGATTTGCCCCCTAAAAAGCACAGACGCTTATCAGGACAACAGGTGTTTCTAAATGTAATTTCTTCCGTTTTAACCGCTGCAAAAGCGTAAATACGTCTTTATTAGGTTATCCTTGTGTTTTCTGTTTTCTTAACGTCGGCGATGGACAGTCCTAGCCCAAGTACGGAGAAGAAAAGGTAATAAATTCACTGGAATTCTGTTGCTTATCTGGATAATTAATTTAAGCAGGATATTAGATCTAAAGCGGTGACTATTGACGACTATTCGTCACTATTCGTAGGCTCGATTACCAGCCGCTGTTCGGGAAAAGAGCCCGCGCTCCTCCCCCGAACTCACTCTCTTCTCGGGGAGGAACGTAGACCGGACTCGAGAAAGCGGCGGAAATCGAGCCTACACTATTCGCCACTTTTCGCGACTGTTCGCCACTATTGGCACTATTCGAGACTATTCGCACTATTCGGGACTATTCGCTATTCGCTGTTGGGGTTTTCCAGACACCCCTATGGTCTACACATCTAGGCAGAGTCTTCGATCGATATCATCTTAACTCAGCAATAATTGCAATCTTGTAGGTAACTGCTTCGCTGTTGACTGATTCCACCCACTTCTTTTACATTACTGCGCCTTTCAATAGCATGCGGACTGTAAAACTCGAAGCTCAACCGACAAATGCGTTTTTCGCTATCGTCAATCAAGTGTTCGGCGGCTCCTCTCAGCTTCCGACTACTGCCGAGCGAGCGGTAATCAAATCGTTGAGTACAGGTCAGACAACGAAACAGTGCTCGACAGTAGTCGGAAGCTGGGAGGAGCCGCCGAACATTTGATTGACGGTAGCGAAAAACGCATTTGTCAGTTAAGCTTTGAATTTTAGAGTCCGCATGTTATTGAAAGGCGCAGTAACAAACTGACGAATGCTCTTGAAGTACGTCGATTGAGAGCATTCCAAAAACTCATTCGAAGATCTATTGTGCTATCTGAAGTAATCCGCAGCCGTTTTTCCCATGGCGTTTTTCAGTTTTCGAGGAAAAGTTGAGGCTACTAGTATTCCTCGCTACCATGCACAGTCAGTAACATTTAATTCACGGTGGTAGCGCAGAGAACAACTATTTAGGTATGTTTCTTCCAGGAAAACGACTACATGTCTTTGCTGTTCCATTTGTACGACTCTGATCACGAGGCTGATGACGAAGACGATGGAGACGAGGCTCGTCCTGACACCATTCAAATGGCTTTGTTAAGGTAACCGCTGGCCTGCAGGGCAGGCGTTTCTTGGTAAAGGACAAAAGTTAACGATCACTTATGAGGAGCGCGAATCAAAAGAAAGCTAAAGACGTGGAGGTGAAGATTCTGTTTCACGACTGGATGTTTCAATGCTTTTAAATGAGGGCCTTACGTGCCACGAAGAGGGCCAAAGCTGAAGGTGTTTTACCGAATGAGTAGCTCTAAGAATTAGATGGATTAATTAAGCTCAATTTTAATTAGTTTTGGTTATACTATTTTGTTGTACTAAATTCCAGCGATCTCTATTCTTAGGGAACGAGAGAAAAAACTAGCCGAACTGAAGTCAATAAAAACTGAATATCAACCTGGCGTGTGGAATGTCAACAGCGTTCTTTTGGGAGGGCTTGGAAACGAGCCTGATGTGGATGGTAAGTAGCTCTGTCACAACTACCTTCAAAAGAGGATTTAAACCTTTCAGAGCTCTACACAGTGTTTAAAGAAAATCTAAATAAATTTAGTATAAATCACGAATGCCGCTCTCTGATTGGCTACACTACTCACTATGCATTCTGTGATAGATAGTGAGTAGCGTAGCAGTGTGCGCTTGTTAACAATAGGACGGCCGCTTCTTGGCAGTTTCGAAGTGTCTGTGAAGAGGATTTAGATAAAGTTTTGAACGAATAGTCGATTTGTACTAAAACAATTAGATTATTCGCTCTCGATTTCTATGCGTGATAGTTGACTTAGGCTGCGCCCTCCTCAACTATCACACGATAGAAATCTCGAGCATATAATCTAATTGCTTAATAGAGCTCAAGATCGACTACAACGGTTTTAAACACTTTCCCGCATGTACAGAGCACATACAACCACCGTCCTTTTTTTGTGACTTTCAGACTCATATTCTTTGTTTCATTACTGCTCGATGGTATAGTTATCTTCGGTAAAAACGTTCAACGTTTTTACTGAAGGTAATCCCTACTATGATTGTTGCATTGATGACATGACCTACCTGTCCTTTGTATACCATTGGAGCGGTGGACAGGTGTCTTTGAGATAACAGTAGTGGCTTCAAGAAACGTGTCACACTTATTTAGCGTTTCTTTTTTAGGTAAGCCCAAAATGTACTTTTTTCAGACTTGATTATTACCTTTAACTATTTGGTAGTTTGGACAAGTCTTTAATAGTACTATCGTAAAGTTAAAAGCTTATCTTTTTTACGAGGGACCCTTTGTATTCTTCTGTTCCGGGCGTTTTGGTGGTAGATGAAAAGATGTGGTTGCATTCGTTTCAAGGAACCTTGAAGTTCATTCTCGGGTTCACGTTTGACTGTCCAAAACACTGCCATACCCTTGGTTGTGTACGCAGCTTTAAGCAGGCAAATGTTTCTATTTTCTTCGGATTTCTTAGAGGAAGAGCTCCTGGCCAATCTTGAAGACACATTCCTGCCCGTGCGATCGGTCACGCCATCTAAACAGTCAAGTGGAGCAGTCGCCTCGCCATCGGCTCGTTCTTTTGGAAGTGTCAAGTCTTCGGCATCAAGAAGCGCGACTCCAAACTCTGACCAGCAAAGGCTGGAGAAATTGTTCAAGGCGAGCTCTGTTGGGGTCATACCGCAGCCTGCTGGTAGCATTTGCGGCGGGGACACTGTCAGTACAAGTGAGGTAAGTGGCTCTGGGGAATTTCTGCAGGTGGACTCTTCTCTCGGGAGGGTCATGAGGAAGACGACGGGATCTCGTCTCTTTGCTGCACGGAGAGCCTGCTTACGGGCTTATTGTGGATTGTTCATAAGACATACCTTTCCTTCAGAAAGATGAAGTCTGGATCTCGCCAAAGAGCTCTTTATCACCGGAGCTTGTCCTGGTGTCTGTAGCACAAAGCGAGTGCGAGTATTTGAACTAACCTCGCATCCGGATGGGATTCTAGTCCATCGTAGAATTTACCCCCTCCCCCCCCCCCCCCCGGCTTCACCTACGCCTTGGTCGAAAGAAGTAGTATGAGAGTCGCCCAAGCACACGGCATAATGTCCTCGATCACCACTAGGGCCACTCGAACCAGGGCTTCTCGATTCGGTGTCCAGCCTATTACCCATAAGATGTCACGCGTCCCAAATTTGATCAGAGGACCTAACGTTGATGCGACTTTTCATTTGACTTATATGCAGTCTGTTGTTTATTAGGCTGCGTCATTGTCTCCGCAAGATCGCTTGGAAAGAGTTTGGACGTTACTGTGCATGCCTGATGCACAAAGACTAGATATGGCCATCAAATACAGCGCTGAACCCTACAGTAACAATCTCCTGGAGGTGAGTGAGATGACGCTTTGTTTTGTCTATCTTGTGTGATTTCAAGTCTTTTTTAAGGACTTTGCAAAATTGCTCCCTGTTTTAACTTGACTATGCTAGAAACAGGAGAAAATCACTAGGAGAGTCCATGCGTTTAGTTATTCTAAATTCTAAAAATAGCTTTTACTATCTTATCCGCAAATTCTTCTTATGTTACTCCAAGCATCGAAGCTACTTACTAAATGAATGGTATTCAAGATCAGTGGAGATCTTATGGATCTATTTAACGCTGGTATTGACATTACTTCAGTGCCAGTCAACTAGGCAACTACTATCTTATCCGCAAATTCTTCTCACGTTACTTCAAGCATCGAAGCTACTTACAAATTGAATGGTATTCAAGAACACTAGAGAGCATCGATCTATTTAACGCTGGTATTGACATTACTTCAGTGTCAGTCAACTAGGCAGCTTATAAGCTGTTTCAACATTGCAGACTTTAACGTTCTGGGAGATTGCTACAGAGGTGATTTTACAGCGCGAGAGTTTAATGACAAAGCTAGAAGACTTTGAAAGAACTGCTTCAGATCCCAACAGATTCTTCGCGAAAGGTAAGCTCGATATGAACTTGCAAAACACCCTTCAGTTGGTGATTTTAACTTGCCATGTGCTAATCCTAGATAACACTGGTTCATCCGCCGCAAGAATTAGAGAATCCAAGACAAGGGACTGGTTTAATACGGTAATACCAAATGTCTTCTGTCTATTCTAATGTAAGGTTTTTAACGTTGTAGTGTCAAAACAAATCTCTAGCTTAAGTTGTTTGTATTTGATTGATAATCTTTGTCATTGCATAAACTATGGAGGTATATTAAACAACACAACCGTATATTCTCAAATTTGAAGTTAATATTCGGTACTAAAGTAGTGCCAGCGAAGTTGAGATTTACTTGAAGTTATTAAGGACGTTCGCGCGAAAATTTTCCAGTCGATAGATTTTTTTTAAATTTTTACTTCAGTAAGAGAATGAGTTACTTGTGTCAGAAATGCGAAAAAAAATTGGGGGTCACGGACTTCGTTTCAGAGATAAAGCGTGTTGAAAACTACCCTGATTTTGAAAAATTGGCGTACGTAATTCAGCATGGTCTACAGGGGTTTATAGCTAAAAATATCGAAGGTGAGTCAACGGAGGCAAACTATCTTAGTCATATTTTGTAGAAGTTGGTCTGTTGCGAAAATAATTCCAAATGTTACGAACGTTTTCACAAAACTTAACCCTTCAAGAGGCATTTGAAACCGTCGCACAGATAAACGAAGAGCTTAGAAGAAGGAATGCGATGGTGTGTTTTACCAGAATTTCAAACCTCTAGTCGATAGATTTTCCTCATTTTTTCGCTTAACGTAGAAAATCGGTAGAGAAAATGATCCATCCAAAGAAAAATAGGGGTCCCCAAACGTCCAAGATCGTTAAATCCAGGCAAAGCTATAGCAATGGCCATCTGCCCTATCATTGCTCTTTGTGAACCCAGACTCATGGAAACACGCCTCAAACTACAGTCAATACTTGTATCGGACACAAATAAACTTTTTAACTTTGATTTTGACAGACAGCTGAATCCTTGTTAATATATTGGAACCAAATTGCTTGCCACGGCTATCAAACTGCAAAATAGAAAAGACTACAGTGCAGCTGCTATTTTCCTAATTTATTCAATTTTCAACAATAGAAATCAGATCAGTCTTTTCTCACGCAAAGCTAATGATTAGTTGATTAAAATGACTGGAAAAAAATTTGGGGTGCCCGAGTTCGTTAGTGAGCTATAGCCATTTTTCAACTGACAGAACTCAATATCAAGGCAAATCCGTCATGTTTTCAATGTGCACGTGTACGAGCGCGCGCTAATGACGCCATAAATTATGCGTAGTAAGGATGCGCATTGCAAATGTCAGGAATCACCTTAAATCAAATGGCAGTGTCAGTTGGTTGCAACTCTTAATGCAGGTGACACGTTTCCGTTAACGTGGTTTATTCTCATTTGTCCCAGCGCCTGTCAAAGATTGAAAGTCAGGTCAGAAGAGCAGTGACAAACGTTCATCGTCAGTTTGGAGATACCGTAACATTTCAGGTATGCCCTTATTGAAATGTCATCCCGAAAACTCCTCACAGCTCCTATCCCAGGTGATTACTTACTTGAGTAGCATATACTCGATTTGGGGGTTTTCACGTAACCTCGTTCCCAAGATCTTGGAAATGAGGTTTTTCTCGCCAGTATCTCGGATGGATCCCTGGACATGGTTTAAAGCTTTGCTGTGCGACTGTCTGTTTGTTCTACTGTTGCTCCCAAGGTCTTGCACCTTTTTTTCCGTTCAACCTGCCTCTAAACAACATTTCTTAGATGCCAAGTTGATCTAGGGGGAGATAGTTTCAACTGTTTTGTACATATTCTGCTCTGCACCGATGAAGACATTCTCCTTCACACCTGTTTCCTCTGTCGAAAATAGCAGAAGCTTGGCAGGTTGCCACAAAGAGCGTGATTATCTGAAGTAAGAGGTATAATTTTATCTCACAGGGACGTCCGTACCTGGAGAAAATTAGTATGGATCGAACCGAGATGTTTTACTGGCTTCAGCAAGAACGACGACAACAAGTCATGGACAGAGAACTTGTCAAAATGAGAGAGGTTACCCTTAAGACACCAGATCTTCCTCCAATACCAGCGCATACAATATTGTAAATAAAATCTTTATTTAATGTAACAGAGCGTTTATAATAAAAATCGTGTAAGAGAACTTGTTCTCTATGAATTCCTTGCTTTTCATGTGGCCTTCACAGATGATTTAGACTGATATTTAAATTTAAAGGAGCTGTTATGATACAGCTTGTGACTTTTGCAAGAATTCAACCTAATTATTTCAAGCTTGTCGTTCATAAGTGGTCACAATGTTATCATAACTTCACCATCGTGATCTTGTTGTTGATCTTTATCTTCTTGGTGTTTTTCTGCTTAATGAAATGTTATTCTAAACTCGGTTTACTTACTAAGGGAGAGAGGGCCAAAGGAACTACATAAGGCTTAAAGTTTTTGCCCGATGAACTAATTGGAAGAAATATGGGCGCGACTGAGTTTATTTCACGTAAATCCCGACACGCTTTCACGGTTCCATCATATGCCAATCTTAATTTTCGATCTTCTCTTCAAACTGAAAACAAATGTAATGTTAAAGCTAAGATAATTCTGTTAGACACGTGCAAAGTGGTACCCTAACAGCACTCAGGTGTTCATTAAAGTCAACGTCACGTTCAACCTCCATAACGCTACGTGAAAACTTACCGAGAGCTATACGCAAGAAACATTTCGTTAAATAGTGTTACAAAAGTACTTATGTTTCTATGATGTGTTATACTACCCATTAGAATTGATATACTTCCCATTTTTTTAAGATGAAGATTCCAACCCAACATCTTAATGTGAAAGGTCTCTTACGGTTATCATTGGATCGTGTTTTTTTTTTCTGTTTTGTTTTTTCGATTTCCTCCCAATAAAACAGCCAACAACCGCCTGTGCAACTCATTCAATGCACGTGCAAGTCATGTGACTAGTCGACTTCTTCGCCTCTTGACTAACCTGTCTTTTTTTGTTATTGGTCAAGCTATATGAAAACCAACATAAAGATCACATGTCAATTTAGTTTTCGAGTGACAGTAGAAAGAGTCGTTTCAGGATAAGATTGAATTAATGAGTTGACTAAGATGTATGTCTCATGTCTTCTACCCCAAACCAAAGCTGTGTTTCAGTTCTCCACTTCCGATGACGTGGGGCATTGGCGGCCTTCATAGGAGAGGATGAATCCCTTTTTGCTGTTCGCAGAATCTGAACTGAACAACACAACGGCCACATTGCCTTTGACATCTTTAACAATGGGAGACGTGACGGAGCCACAGTACCGCTGACCCACTTGGTTGTCCAGCAGGTCATACACCGCAATGTAGTCATACCTGAAGAAAATTACAGGTGGCAAGTGAACCTCGCTAAAAACTTCCACAAAGAATAACGAGGCTATAATGAGCTGTCTCTATGGTATGGAAGCGTTTCGTTATGTCTAGGGTTTTACAATCTCATTGACTTAACTGAGAACTGACTGTAAAGCCTAGTAGACACTAGCGACATTACGACAAAAACGAAATACATAAAGAAATATATATAAATATATAACCTTTATTTACCCTCGGTAATGTTTTTATAGCACAAGTGCTACTGGGGCCGAGCAAACAACTGAAACAAATAATTCAAATCAGGAAAAATATCAGGAAAACATCAGTTTTGTTCCTTATGTCGTTATGTTCATGCTGTTGTGTTGCTATTATGTCATTTTGTCAGGATGTTCACACTTCAAACATAACGAAATAACGTCCTCCTTATGTCGTTATGTCGCTAGTGTAACCCAGGCTTAAACGAACCAGTCGCCAGCTTAAACAACATACACGTCTAAAACCAGCAACAAGACTTCGAAGCTTTTTAGTTAACTGCAGAAATTCATAATCACCTAACTTAAGTTGACTCCCGCGTCTAAATGTGATATACGCAAACCATGGCAAATCCACTTCGCACTAATTCAAAATTAGACTTCGAGCCTGAGTTTTCTATGAGCGAACAGTCAACAACGTGCAGTCGAGTGGTCAGATTGTTTAGTACATACTAAACGATTGCTGTCCAAAACCTACAATTTTATGTATGTGTAAGCCAAAATCTGTTAATTATTATATCCTTAAAACAACGCGCTCACGATCGTGTCAAATTCCTGTCGCGGATTTCCGATAAAACACGCTGAGTTAGGCCTGCGCCTATTGGCGGTTCAGTGTAAGACTCTTATGTAAACCTCTAATACCCCCTAAACGAAGAGCAACTTGAACTCGGCCCTTTATAGTCAAGCTACGTACATGCAGTTGCGGTCCTCCTCCAGGTACACCCGGTGAAACGTAAAACTGATGACACGGTAGTCGCTTGGTAGGGCGATGACCCATCTGCAGGTGGTGTTAGACGGATACCTTGCTGGGTAACCAGGTGACATCAGCTGGCCCTTGGGAGACACTAACACTCCTCCACAACTCCCTGCATAAACAAAATCAGCAGGAAAATGTAAACAGTGTCCTGTGTTTAGCCGCGTAAGTCAACAATGGGCCACTAGATGCGATTGTTAAATCAATGTTTCGGTTTCTTGGGTTTTAAAGATTGTAACACCATGGTATTTTACGTACACCATGTAAAAATGTTAGTGGCGTTTTTGTTTCTAAAATGTATCTCTGACTGTCTTTTCTGTGTTCCCAAAAGTACGCACTCTTGCATTTTCCTGAAAACACTTCCTACCCTGAGAAGGTTACATTTTGTATCTTCAAATGGGGCTGTTTTATGTGGCCCACATTTACAACTTGTTAAAAAATTGATACGCTAATTATTTCTTGAACCTTTTTAACCCTTGATTATGGCATATGGTTCCACATTAAATCAGTGTATTGCTTAGAAACGAACAAAGCCCTCATTAAGTTACTCGGCCTCCCCCTACCCTTCCCCTTGATCAACTAATGTCATAGTAATATCATTGTCACTTGTTTAGAAAAAGTTTTACAGTGATGTACATACCTCCTTTATTTTCAGACGATGTAGGTGAAGCAGACACATTCCATCGTAAGTGTTTGTCTGTGGCTGATGTTTTTGTTGGAACTGTTCTCGACACCGACACTTTGTTCTGTCTTGTGTGGTTTGACATTTCTGTTCCCCTAAATGATAATGGTTTTCCAGTTTGTCTTGTTTCAGATTTTCTCGCGGCATTGTTAAGCGAAGGCTGTGCCGTTGATGCCTCTTTTCCTGGATTTGCGGTGGTATGGTCAGCTTCTGTTTTTACACCTTTTACTTTTTCTCCGTTTTTTGCCGCCTTTGTTGGATAACTGATCTGATTGCTCGTTGCTGTCTTCAGTGTATTTGTCTCTGTGAGGATGTCTTTCTTTTTAGAGGTCCCTCTAATCAACGTTGTCCTCTTGGAGGTTACCTTTGTGGATCCCAGAAAGCACTTTTCCTTCTCATTTGCTCGTGGAAACTTCTCACAGTTGAGGTGCCCAGGCCAACTCTCCAATGAGCTGAGTAGTGCACAGTCCTCCTTGACACTCTCGCAAAGCGACCTGCACGGAGGAGAGGCAGACTGGGGCAGGCTACACGGAGGAAGGTACAATCGGCAGAGAAATGGGACGAGATGAGGGGAACAATAGGACTGAAACTTTGATATAAACGTTGACAGTTCAGTCGCGGCCTGGTGATATGTCTTGTGTTGGAGAGGATTTGGAACTTGTGTGTTGTTATAACCCAGACTTTTACAGACTGTGAGGGTTAGTGGCTCACACTTTGGACCGGTTGATATATCTGAAGTTGCTAATTTCCTGGCACTGTAGGTAAATAATCGTTGTTTGGGAGGTGGAGTAGTGGTTTCTGATGGAAAAAAGGAATGTATTTTAAAGAGCATGACATTAACCAACTATTCCCGTTATAACTGGTTAGGTAAGTTCCAAATTGAAAACTACTGATGATTTTCAACGCTTTTCATACGTGAAAGTGAAAAGTGAAAACTTCCTCTATTGTGGTAAACTAAAAAGGTGAAATACAGCTCAGTGAATATTGCAGTCTCCAAAGGAAACTTTAAAAACCAGTGGTATACATACTTTTCATAGTGCAAACAGACGATATTCCAACAGCATATTCTTGTGTCCCATTAAAGCGATTCACCACCGTGGAACCAGAAATACAACCTTCAAGCCCTTTGCCAACGACAATGCCAGCTGGCGATGAAAATGGCGCGGCCAACCGTGACACAAAGAACCGTTTTGGGGAGGTTCTGTCCACACCATAAGACACAACACCACGGAACACGCTGAGCGTCAGAGAGTGCCTCTTTCCGTCGCAGAATTCTGCCTTATATGGCATGGCAAGATCCAATTGGCCCTTACCGACAGAGGTTTTGTATGATAGTCTAATGGGCCCTATATCGAGGAGGGTTATTCGCAGGTACTGGCTGGTGTCCCTGCTCGTGATCTCGACCAGTTGTCCTGTGCACTTTTGGGCGACAAACCTCAAATAGATGTCGAAGCCCTTGACAGTTTTGTAAACTGGAAATCGTTTTGTCTTTTTGTTCCCAAAGTGTTGGAACACGCCTTCCATTTCTGCAAAAGAAACAAGGTCCTTTGTTGCACACCACCAAAAGTTTCTGTTCTTGTTAGATATTGTATCTTAATGTAAGACCTACATTAAGCAGAAATTTGATCTTCTTTCTACGTTAATAATCATGAGATTTCATGAGTTCGCAGGTGTACACTTCTCGACCGTTGACTCGGAGACCATTCTAGCTCTATCTTGTTTCCTTATTTACTGCGCTTACGAGATAATTTTTTTTCCTCGCAAGCTTCCCCACTCTCCGACCCCTCGACCCCTCCTCTCCCCCGACACCTCTCCTCTCACCGCCCTAAGTCTATCTCTATACTTCCATAAAAAAGACATCTTTTATAAATGGAAAATTTAATACGAGAATGTGGATAATATCTGCCTAACTTCAAGATATTCCACCGGAGAAAACCTTCCCCAAGTACCAGACCCTAAAATATAAGTAATGTCACATGCCACAATCTTTTTCATCTTGTCCATTTGAGCAGTCCTGTGTGCCATCACAAACTTTTCTCCTCAATATACACTTCCAGTCACCACACCAAAACTCGCCTGTAGGGCAGGTCCGCTGCTTCGCTGAAATAACAGAGCAATTAAAGCAAGCATGAACTGCCAGAAAACCCTTAAAAAATCGAACGAGAAGAAAATCGACAAAGAAATGACCGCGGGGAACCTGGGGATGGGGCGACTGGTTCCCAACTTCGTCAACATCGGCCATCTTCCCTTTCTTTTAATATATTAACGGTTTAAAACTATTGATGCCGACAATTTTAATTGTTTGTTTCTTAGAATACTCACTGCAGTTTAGTTCATCGCTACTGTCCTCACAATCCTCGTGTCCGTCGCATTTGAATCTGACGGGGAGACACTCGGCAGAAGTTGCACAACGAAAGAATCCAGTTTCACAAGCTGAGGGGAAAAAATTGTTTTTCAAAATACTCTTCTTGAAACCTGTAAAACTTGCTCTAGACTTCTGTCGAGCTTTCTAAATATTATTGCATTGTACAAACGAGACCCAACCAGGTCGAAACAGCTGTCCACAGTTGCAATTCTTGGCTTTTCAGTTTGGTCTCTATCATGTCGTTGTCCCGTTAAGCTTTTCTATATTACAAATTTTCAACGCCGAGGTGATGGCCAGATCATCAAAAAAGTTTAAAAGTTCAGTTGCTTATCAGCTGAGACTAGCACTAAAATCTGTTTTTCACATCTACTTGTAGCATGAAGTAACCAAGAGATACAAGAATTAAGCTAGGTTACGGACAGTGTATGTTGAAAAAAAAAGTTGGCGAATGTTTTTAAGATTGCTTGTGGTGCGTAATCCTCTAAATCGTAAACATCCTTGTTTAGTTTCAGTTTTTATTACCTCCTCAGTGTTTTTCTTCTTGAGAAGATTATCATTTTGAGAATTCATTCAATCTAAAGCAATTTTGAACTTCAGAAAGATAACTTAAAATATCGAAGCATATCTCCTTAACGGACAAGCTCTCAAACTTTAAAACAAAGTCAAGGCAAATGTTGTATCTGAACTGCTGAAATGACCAACTAAAACAAAGAGCAACATTACATATACTTGCCTTGAGAGACGTTGACAGTCAGGAAGGTACATGTGAGGGCAAGCCACAGGCCTGTTGTGACAAGAGCGGATCCTACAACACGGAAAAAAAACATCAACTCAAATGGAATCCACGAAAAAAGAAGCGAAAGTTCTCTTTCCTTTGGACTCTTTGGCATATGAGTCTAAAAGCAACAGATGGAAACGATGTGTAGAGCGAATTTCATTTAAAGCTGGTTCTACTGTGCGGTGAAGTAAGTGAGTTTTTTTGCCTTGTTTTTCAATTTTTCCTTTTGGTTTTGCCCTTTGCCTGGCCTTTTATCAGTAAAAGGTCGAACTTTTCCTCGCCTGCTGTTTCATGACAACACTAGCAGACAAAAATCGCGACTTATTTGGTCGGTTTCCTCTTTGATTTTGTGTCAAGTAATACTAAACATTTCTTCACTACACATTGGCTACTTTTCCGTCTTCCCTCCTGGCACAATTCACTGCTCAAATCAAGCATGTGTTTATTCAGTTTATTAGTATGCTTTGACGTTCCCAAGGCCTTCGTCCCGTAAGAAAAAAAAACAGTCTCTGGAGTCTTTCTTGCCTCAGGCGAAATAAAAACATGGAGTTTAGGGCTCTCTTTCCTATTGTTGATGCCTTTGTTGTTGTTTCCTCAAAGACCTCAGCTGCTCTTGAGAAATACGGAGTGTACTCGCGCCGGCTTTGCCCCTCCCCTACCTCTCCCATTCTAGTTAGTTTCGATCATAAACAAATAATCCAATTATAGCTTCTAGTGCTAAAGTTGCATTTTATCTCCTTTACCACTTGGACGCAAGCACGGATCTTTGACGCACTTTCACAGCAGGAACTGTGGAATCATAATTACTGTTCTCTTTGCTGCGTACGTGTTTTAAGATTAGCTTAGATTATACGTATTACGCCTGTATATTTTCGTTTTAAAACATCCCCTTTTGAAAACGTCAGCTTAAAACACCTTGTTTACAAAACAATACTGAGAGGAACTTTCACCAAGGGGGAAATTCTTTTGTGCGGTGTAGCCCGCACTTTCCAAACAAAACAAAATTTGAACTGAATAAGCTCATATTTCACTAGCCATGCTAAAAGGTTAAAATTCTTTGTCAAAAATAGAAAGACAGAGCTCTGTCAGGTTTCTTTCTCATGGGAGAAATCTGAGTGGAAAGCCCTACTGTAACTTCGTAAATGGGCAACATAAATGCTTCACCGTTTTCCTCGATCAATTCTACGATGAGCTCAGCTGAAATAGATAAGAACACGTGTGTTTTTGCTTCCTCGTTTTCTACGGATAATTCTGCCTTCTCATTCCTCTGTACCTAAGGTTTTTCAATGCCACAAAGCAGGCTGATGTTGAGGTATCGCCCTTCATCTTGTAAAACTTTCCTTCACTGAAATCTATCCGCTTTTGCACACGTATGACAGGGCATTGCAAAACTTCAACGCTACATAACGCTCTATAACAATCAGATAATTGCTTTGGATAATTAACCAAACAAATATCCGATGCAAACACTGTTCGGTTAGGCCGCTAACAGGCTAGGAACTGTATCCAGTACTTACCCATCGCGGAAGCAATCGTTCGTGCGATTGGTCACAACTGATACCCTTGAATACGTTCTTTGCAGAGGTCGTCTACACGTCGAACTGGCTGTCGTGAGCGGTTTTGTCGACAGGTCAGGCGACAAAGGAAAATAGAAGACTTAAAACATGATCAGCTATCAGTATCTGTCACTCCAGATATGTAACGCTGTGTAACACTCTAACCTGCTAACGTTTCCCAGTTGATCGAGGCTCTGATATTTGACAACGTTGTTTATTCACGTTCTGACAACTGAACCCATGTGAGAAATTTTAAGAGGCTTTTCCCAGAAAAGCAGAGCGAAACACAACCCAGGAACACAACGATTGAGATGAACACAAACTTTATCGACATGCGGTTGTAAATTGACCTTTAATTCTTTGCAGTCCCTGGTGGTATAGAATGCCCACACATCACGCAGCACTTGTGGCTACTGCGGTTTCCGTTGGACCGTGGTTCGATGTTACGAAGGAGATTTAACATAAATAAATAATTGCGCAAACAAGGGAAAATAAATGGCTGAGTAATTAGCAATTGTGTTGTCAAAATGTGATAATGGACTCCACTCAGTCCTTTTACCATTACTATCAACGTGCGTTCGTGCTATCGACCGATTGCTTTACTAACATGGAAGGGGAAAATCCTTCAAGAAACTAATGATGAAGGAAATTTAAACTGGGAAAGCCGGGATTCATAAATTTAGGTCTAAATGAACTTAATAAAATACTATATTTCTTTAATTTCACGGTTGTCATTGCTCTGTCAATTAAAAGATGTTTCCTGGATATAATGAAACAGAGGCACCTTTTGTCTTAATTGGAAAAAACTGACATACTCAGCTGAAAAACCCTTTCAAGCGATTATTTTTGTCATCCAAATGTACTTTAGCGAAGGTTTTCCTTCTTGTTCTCCACAATTAAGTGAATGTTTCGTTTAGCCGTTAGAAAAAAAACTTTTTTTTCACATTTTTATTTCCATTATTAAATACTAATAACAGCGCTATTATTAAGTGTCAATAAAATAATTACAAACGTTGATGATAATATGATTATTTGGTCTATTTAACAAATTGACGTCAGTATTTCATGCGTCTGTCCTCTTATTGATGATAAATTGCGTCATAACATTGTCAAAGTGGCTGTAGAACCACGAGCCGCGGGCGAGTGGTTCCGCAGTAAACTGGTCAAATGCCGGGAATAAATGAGGGGGAAAGACGCCTTAAACTTGCCGTAAACAAAGATAAGTGACTTTTATTCAAAATGACGCGAACATTGTCAATAGCTTTTCTCGCTTTTTGATTGGCTACTTAAAAAATCTCATTGGTTAAAAAGTTGACAGTTTGACAGCTGAGAATTGAACTTGAAAGCTTGCCTAAATTAAAATTTTATCCGTCTGTACTCTTACTGATGATAAAAATGAGCCAATCAGCGCGCGAGGAATTAGACAGTTATTGTAAAAAGTATAACAGATCATAATTTACTATCAATCAATAATTTCCATCTGGCCTGAAATTTCCTTTGCGTGTTGTTTTTTTTAAGGCTATGTACTTCTCAGTCTTATATTTCATATTAATCATTTCTTTAAAAACAGTAATATCTGGGCTGAGACCTCGTTTACGACTCGTCCAGATATCCATTTTGCAATAATTAAAAAGTAATTTAGTAAGTCACTTACTTCATCTAATTTGCCAATCAAAACATCCTGCAAGGAAAATTAAACATGTTTAGCAGAAAGTGCAAACCAAAAATTTTTGAAATCTTTCCAAAACTGGTTAGTATGAAAACATTCATAAGATAAATGATTAACAGTTTCTGAGCTAACCCTACAAAATGTGCGAGAATCGTCTTGAACATAACCTAATTTGGCTAGACGAGAATTAGTGAAAGTGATATTATTTAAAACTTGAATTGGAAGCTTCTGATAAGCATTTCGGATGAGACAGTCTTCACTTTTATGAACGCTTTAGTAACAGCTGAATCTGCTAAACCAAAGTCCTCTTTCACTTTAGTAAAGTCCCTTGAGACTCGTGCCTCACCCGAAACAGGCAATTCATAAAAGTGTTTATTTTTACATACAGTAGGATTAAATATTTCCACCCCACATTAAAATTCCAAAGAGCTTTCTAGTTCACTTTCGGTCACATCCAAATCCTTCGACCAGACTAAAAACCTTCAAACCTTTACTTTTAGCACTATTATAAGATTCTATATTATTCTTGTTGAATTGCAAGTGGTTAATAGGCAGGATACCTGTTTTAACATAATTTGAATAATATATTGTTTTATTATCTATCTTAATATCTTTGTTGATCCAAATTATATTATAAGATATAGATGGCTTTGTTGAAAAGGCAATTCTTAAGTCAGCCCACCATTGAAGAAGTTCTCTGTAAAAAGTGGAATTTACGGTCTTTGACATCGTAATTACAACTAAATAGAAAAACCCCACCAAAATCGTCAGGCAAATAAGTAATATAAGCTTTCCATGGTGACGAGCCTTCTGAAAAACTTCTACCAAGCCAAGCTAATCTTGACGACTTAACATACGTTTCAAGATCTATTAAGTTCAAGCCTCCGTATTTCAGGTCATTTACAGCTGCCAATCTAGCTATTTTATCTGTCCCTTTCCATAAAAAATTGTACATAATAGTGTTTAATTGTTTCATAAATTCTTCTGGAGTTGTTAGAACTGAGAACACATATAACATTTTGGGAAACAGAAGTGATTTAATGACGGTAACTTTGCCAAATAGTGAGAGACCTCGGCAATTCCATAGCCGTATTTGTGTTCAAATGTCTTTTAATTTATCATAAGAATTTTTCTGTAATTGGTCAGTATCATTATAGGCAAATACGTTAGAGGATTAAGTTCTTCCCTGCTGACACCCTATTTGCATGTACACATTTATATATTTTTGGTGCAAATAAAGTTGTTATAATATAATTCGGAATACGAAACTGATATATTCATCAGTGTCTATTTTGTTACACTGTTTACAGATGGCATACTACACTGAAGAACGTAAGAGCAGATATATAAACAATAAGCTACCTCTGGCAAGAAAATGCTTCTGACGGATACTTATTATCTGTAGATATTATTTGGTCGAGACACAAAGGTTTCCAAGAGCAAACCTCCAAGAAAACTGTAGGATTAAACCCCCGGGTATCATTTTTTTGCCCCTGTTTGGCATGGTGCTCCCCGAGCGATCCTTAGATAGGGTACCTAAAATAGCAGTGCGTTAATACCCAAATTCTATACTTGATGCTTAACTTCTGATGTTACAGAAACGAAATAAAGTTGACCCGTTCACGCCATTCTTAGTTTTAGTTCTTCCTGAATAAGGTGTCTTTTTTCGGGTGTGAGCCTTACATAGGGTATCAAGTTTTGTTTGCTTCATCCTTAAACAGGACCTTCCGCGGAAAACATCTATCTGAAATTTAGTGGGGGCGGGGGTAGCATTTTATCGATCAGTAACAGCTAATTCTAGTGGACTATTTTTTTTTTGTTTTTCACGTCAACTTATCCAGTACTGCATTCCAGGTTGTGTTTTTCTATTGATGGCCATTTGAGGCCGAGTTAGAATTATTAAGGTCTTCCGAGAGATTTATCCGCAAAACTTTTCCGAACTGCCTGCGATATTTATGACTTCTCATACAGTAAACATACGGATTCAGTGCAGAATTACTTGCCAAGACTACCTGAACCCAGGGGAGGAGTTTCTTGAACAAAAGCGGCTTTTTAGAAGGACTAACAATGGCAGGAAGAAGTAGGAATGGTAGCCAACAAAGAGCATAGATTCCAACAACGATGAAAATGGTCTTGGCTGCCTTTTTATCGGTTTTAAGCTGTTGTGTAGTGGATGTATTCATTGCTTGAACTTTGTTTTCTTGTCTCTTGGCAATAACAAAGATGTAGGCATACATGGAGATTGTACTTAACATTGGAACGATGCAGTAGCCTAGCAGAATGATTTTGGAAAACATTTCCTGGGCGTAAAGCCCTCCAGCTGTGAGAGAGATGAGCCATACTATCGCAATGATAATGTAGGCTCTGTTGGTGGTCATAATCCCCAAGTATTTGAAAGGGAATCTAATGGCGATTACGCGATCCACCGTCACAGCAAACATGTTGGTGACAGAGGCGATCAAGGAACAGTGGCCGAAGAAACTTCTTGTTATTCTTAAACGCGAGCCCTGTTGCATCACTTGACTTGTAAAGTGATTGTAACGGTAGATCGACAAGGGAAGGTAGATGGAACACACGGTCAAATCCGAAAAAGCCAAGCTTGATATGATGAGGTCGGAAACACCGCGAAGGCTTGGAGATTTCAAGACGGCTAGGATTACCAACACATTTCCGAAACTACCACAGAAACTTGCCAGAGCACATATAACGGAGAGAATCACCACTGATTCCTGATCTAATTCAAGATTTACAGAGTTCGCTGCGCTGGTTTCATTTGAAACGTTTGTCTCAGTTCCACTGCAGTTGGCTACACAAGACATGACTGTGGTGTATAAAGAGCAGGTGAAATTTTAAGAGTTCTGTTTCAAAGTCGCACTCGATGAACTGTTTTCACTGTGCAAACTAACTGCAAAGCAAGCCAAAATGCACCAAGACTTAATATGGGTGCCAGCTTCAATAAGATTACAAACAAAGACGTAAAATTGTTCGGAAATAGCAACAAGTTGCAATCTGCAAATTTTCAACAGAATTAATCGTAGAAAGAATAAATTAATTAGCGACAGCAAGGCTGGAAAGCAGGAAAAAAAATTAACTACCTGAAATGTAATTTGACGAAGCGATCAGTTTGACTTACGCTCGCTTTGTATCAATAAAAAATGAAGGCTCTAGTCAGTTTGCAACTTCAATGTTTCAAACTGATATCAAATCGCCCACGCCAAAATATTCTTTAAACGTTTTACTTGAGTTTTCCCTAGAAAAGAGCGCAGTGGTTAATTAAACCGGAACTTTTAATTGCGTTGATAAAGTACTTTACCAACTTTGTGTAAAGAGATTGGAGATGTTGAACCATAAGGTCGTGAAAGGTGGGAATTAAGTCGTGGAGGCGAGACTATACAGCGCAAAGCTGATTCTTTTTCCAATTTCATGAGCTTTCTATTAAAGTAGCGGAACATTAAAGCTGTGAAAAATTAATTAATTAATCTCCGGTATATATTCCTAACAGCTAACGTGATAATGGCAATAGTTGGCATTCTGAAAAGAAGACAAAAAATTAGATAACAGGTGATAGATTTGAACCAATACATAGTGCAAATGAAAGACCGTGCAGGAGAGAGCAGACAAATTGCAAAATTCGAGGAATGTGTTAATTGTTCGGTGGGCACGGGGCACCTCCAATTATCGGAACTGAAATAAATAAACTCAGGATTTTAATTTTCGTAAAGTAAAGTCAACTTTATTTAAGCAGGGTGGCTCTATCGGCACCTGGCTTGTCTGCCAATTAAATAGCCATGTAAATATTTTGTAACATGCTGATAATGAAGTAAGGTCTGTTTTGTTTTAAAAATTAAGACATCTAATCTCGGTCTAAATTGTGATACCGTTGGTTTCAAGCTAGTCCTCTCACTGCATTTTTCTTATTGAGAAATTCAGGAAAACAGTCTTCAATTTATTGAAATCACTAGCTCAAGTACTTACACAGCAATGCTAAAATGCCATTCAGATAACTATTCAATTGGTCCAATAAGCAATAAGTCAACCCAAGCTGGACAGCCCGTGGTTGAACAGGTAGTAGAACCAGACAATGTGCCAACATAAAATAATTAATTAGGTTTCATAATGTTTATCACTAGTTAGCCTCTTCCAGGCATTTAGTTAGTTGGGGCGCAGCGCGAAAAACGGCAAGCGAAAAGATTAAAGAGAAGCGCGGCTTTCTTTCGCTTTCTCTCGCCGCACTTCTCCCTTATTTTTTCTCTCTCGCCGTTTTTCGCGCTGCGCTCCAACTACCTGAACGCCTGGAAGAGGCTAATCACTTGTCAGTACCTTCACCAAAAGATGTCTCTTGCGTTGTGTATTCAGTTGCTCTGAATTCAGACTGAAGCTTTTAAGGTTATTTGCTTAAAGTTGACATAGGAAATAATAGCAATTTTTCTCGTTGATCATTGTGGCATAATGTTTCAAACTGTGCTGTAGTGGAACAAGGCAGAAAAGGGCACTGACGAGTTTACGTTAACACTAATTTTCCACATCGCTAATTTTCCTTTGTGTACACTCTTCAAAGTCGACGCTTCAGAGCCTCTGCCAAACAAGCTTTGTTGTGCAAGTAAAGAATGAGTTTGGTTTTGCCTACGTGGAGACACTGGCAATAACTGAGAATAACAGAGGAATTGAGGCAGACAAACACTACGGAATTGTTATACGCGACTGAGCCGTAGCTGATGTTGGGAATTCCATAGTGCGAAATGAAATAACACAACAACTGGAGTGCAGAAAAAAGCATAAAGCACTGTTACAGTAAGGATCATTTTGGTGATCTTCTTTCTCGCTCGCAGCAGAGCAAGTCCCGATAGCTCTCAAACGGTTGGTGTACCAGAAAACCACAGTGGACAATACAGATAACGGTAAACCCATATGGAATCAGCGAGTCAAGCACGAAAAGCCATGCTTCCATAAAAGTCAATAACTACGTCGTATTTCATAACGAAGGTGTACCACCCTTTAAAGTTGCAAAAGCCCAACTTTCCACGACCAGTATTTCAACATTTTGAACATTGAATATATTACGAAGTTAAGGGTAGGAGTAACACCGCTCTCGCTTCTCCAGCCTGTCAATTCTTCGTATCGATTCCATTTGTTTCTCCTAGCAGGGGTCTATTTGGAGACAAACAAATTTAATCATTTACATATATATTGCTGCGCTCTGTAAAATCCGATGAAAACTTGTTTCAACAACCTACTAGTTATGCAGCGCTTTGGAGTGGTATACACGCTCGCCTTTCATTAAATAGGCTGAGATCTCTGTGAAAGTCAATTGTTTAATTTCGTGTAAAATTCGTCTTCATACCTTTTAAGGTTTTAAAATAATGTCTTCATTTATGCTCCGAAAAAAGATTAGCTGACCAGTTACAAATGGTTCTAAGCTATGGATGTTGAAATTTAACCGATAGTGACTTAAGGCAACTGAAGGCGAGCAGGCCTTTTTCAGGAGACACGGCTCTGCGGTATTTCACAGTCAAACAGCCTTTTTACAATAACTCATTTCTCGTGCGCTGATTGGCATTTTTATCATCAATAAGAGTACAGACGGATAAAATTTTAATTTATGCAAGCTTTCAAGTTCAACTTTCAGCTGTCAAACTGTCAACTTTTTAACCAATGAGATTTTATGGACTTTTTTAAGTAGCCAATCAAAAAGCGAGAAAAGCTATTGACAATGTTCGCGTCATTTTGAATAAAATTCACTTATCTTTATTTACGGCAAGTTTACGGCGTCTTTTGCCCTCATTTATTCCCGGCATTTGACCATTTTGAGGTGTTGTTATTGTAAAAAAACAAACTGACGTCAGTTTGTTAATTCGCATATCTTCTGTTCACGTGAATAACACGTGCAATCTCCTTGGATGTAAAAGTCATAGTTCCCAGATCGCTGTTTGGGAACGAGACCAATTAACCGCTTACAACTTAACCAGGAGACCTCAACAGACAACACAGCAACTCTATAAAGAATGTTTTATTAATAAAATAAGACATGTTTTACCATGTTTATTGCGTTGACTTTTTGTTAAGGTAAACAACTGTTAATTCTGGTTTCAAGCGCAAGAGTCCACGCAAACACTCAGCAACGCAAGTACAGCCACAAGAATAAAAACACTTCGAACATTTGAGATCTTTGAACGTTCCTGCTGAAATGTTTTCACCTTCGGTTTTGGTTTTTGTTTGCGTAGACCCTTGTGCTTGCATCACTAGTGAAAAAGAATTTTTTTTGGTTACAAAAATCTTAATCAAAAAACTGAATTACAGGTAAAGAAACAACGTGCTAATTGACAATATTACAATTTATCGAATGCGGCAACTCCCCTTTGCGGCAGACACTTTGGACGAACTCGTGAAATTACTGCATAGATTTGCTTTTACCCTCCCAAGCTGGCCAAGCCATTTAGTTTGGAGTGCCTACGTATTACAGAAAGTAGACTATACAACATTTCAGAATGAATTACGTCCTCTACAGCAATTTTGATTGACTATCAAACTCAACTATGTATTTTGCTTTAGCTTTTCGTTTGTGTTCTGTAATTGAATTATAGCGCTCGTGCTACACACGCTAACCAATTACAAGCAAACATACTCTCATGTTACGCGGGTTTTCCTGCGCTTGGCACGGGCTGCATGCGAGTTTCTTCTCTTCGTGAATGATCCGAGGTGATCACATTGACAGACAATGCAAAACTACTTCACCAAAAATAATTCGGACAAGTGAAAAACTTGTTCATACAGAACTTATGAACTAGTACTACTACTACAGTCTAATAACTGTGTGGTCATTGCTTAAGTACTGGACTGACACTGACAACCTAACAGAGAGAATACACACGCCCATATCAACTTACAACCGTATTTTAATGCAAGTTTTAAAAACCAAGAACGCGATACCCCCCAAAATGTGTTTGAAAAGGTTGCCTTCCACTACAAACACTATGGAATTTGTTACAAGTTAGTTAAAAATACTGAATTAAACGATACCACTTGAATTCCTTACAGCCACCGTTCCCTCAGATATAACTTACTTGGTCATGGCTGATCCCCCGTTTTTGATGAACCCCTATAAAGCTGTTGGGCGTGGATTCTGGATCATGATTGCCGGTTGGTCAATAGGTCTTTGGTCGGTCAATTTGCCGAATGAGAAAATCTTACTTTGACTAATACTGACGAACTATGTTGATAAAGTGACGGAAAGGAGTATAATATGTCCCAATTTCTTGTTTCTCGCTTGTTAACGAGAAAACATTTACAATTACTCTTGTATTGTCATTTAACTACCATTATTTAGCTTCTAAGTCCTTCTTAAGCCTGACAAGGGACGAAACCTCCATTTATAAGTCCAGAATCACCAGTGAGAGGCTTTTAAACCCCATCGCTGTCAGAATCACTGTAGAAGTCCTGTAGCGTGACTCTATTAAACTTGTACTTCTGTCTGTCACAACAGTTCATGTATGACCACCAGCCCCGTGTCCTCCCCACTGACAGATTTTTTCGGCTACCATGGAAACCATTCATTTGGCTGTGTTTGTCTCGGTGGTAGGCGCGCAGGCGCAGTGTAATGCTGATGATAAGCAGGAAAACGATAGGTACAGCTAAAACTGACAGAATGATGAGTGCAGGGATTATTCCAGCGGTTATATTATCACTGTTACTACCGTCCACGGAGTCTTCTTGCGGTCCACTGATAGAGCTGTTTTTACCTGTGCCTGTTCCTTTTGGGATGAAGCGCGACTGGTCAGTAACATTGACCCAAGTAATAACGCTCTTCTTTGAAGGTTCTTCGATTCCAGTATCATTAACTTCACCCAGACCAGTAGAATTTTGGTGATATGAAGGACTGCTGGGAGACCTGTTTCCATCTCCACTGTATTCAGTCATTACAGCTTGGTCTGTACCAGCGGAATCTTGGTGACTAGACGTGTCTATATCGGGCTTGTTTTCATCGCCATCCTGTTTAGAATTGACGTCTTTACTGTCCACAGCTTGGTCAGGTGATTTACCCATGGGAGTCTGGTGACTACCTTCATTAATCTGTTCGCTGGTTAAAACGGGTACAGTGGCCAATGGAGTAGTTGCAGCACCTGCACTCGAGGAATCTGTCAATAAAACAAAGTATTTAGAACATGAAGGCTTGACTCAACCCATTTTCCTTCGTGTCACGGTCTGAAAAACCTGTAAGTTTTACGCCGTTTCAGGACTGTCAATTCGGCTAATACCGTAAAAACCCGCATGTAAGAACCAAGTGGTTTAAAAACCTGTTGGCAGAAATGTGCCATTTTAAAACCCCAAAATATGAGAACCTGTTTGGCCAAGCAAGATCAAGCACGTTCTTATATGTGGGTTTCATCTAAATTATGAATTCTTGTTATATAAGCAACGCCACATAATGGGCCCTTTGCAGCTGGGGTCACGTGACCAAATTTTCCCTAGAAAAATTCTATATTACGGGCTGTAACTTAAAGAATGCCAGAAGTGGAAGGAACATATCGAAAATACCAAAATGGCCAAGTTTGAGGCCCCTGGCATTAAAAAGTAAGTTGACACTACAGTTTGAATTCTCGGAAAATTTAGAGGATTTGTATGGAAAATGTTGCTCTCCCACAACTTTTTCCACACAAATCTTCTTAATCGTTTAAAGATTCAAACCGTCTTAAAATCTCATTCTTTAATGCCAGGGGCCTCAAACTTGGTAATTTTGATATTTTTGACATGCTTTTTCCATTTCTGGCATTCGTTAAGTTATAGCCCATAAGTTTATGAAAAGTAGGTCACGTGATGACTTAGCTGCAAAGGGCCTACAAACATCCCGTAATCAGTTGCAAAAGGCTTAACTTGATACAGTTGTGAATAAATATTTTGTATTTACATGTCACGAACACACCCAAATTTATTTATATTTCTGGTAATCAACAACTATGTATATATCTCTGCTGCTTAGCCTAAATTGCTAATAGGTACCCCAAAATACAAGAACCTATTTTGCCAGACTTCAAAAAATGTAGGTTCTCACAAGCGGGTTTTTTTCTGTAACCGATGTTAGATTTTATGCCTTACTCCCACATCTTCACAGATCTATAACCGTTACGCACTAATGTTGAGTAACAAAAGTTACAGTTTAAATAAGAACGAACCGGTTGGTGGTTTGGAGGACAGTTTCCAAAGTCTGTTCGGACCAATCTCCACTACAAAAACATCACTTCCATCAACAGAGGAAACCAGGTCATGGGGTTGGGACAGAGCCTGTACAGAACAAACAGAGCAGATCAACAGTTAAGCACGAAATGCCTTCGCAAACCACAACCACGAGCAACGGTTTACGCACCTTGAAAAGGTCAGCCTAAATTTATCAAATTCGTCATTTGTAATCCTTGCCAATCTTCTCCATCCTTAACCATCCTTGTTCGGTCATGGTTTATTATTATCTCGTTAGTGTTTTTCTATCGAAGTAAACCATTATTCTAAGGTTTCTTTCAAGTTAAAGGTACTTTTGTACGTGTCCAAAGTAACTCAAAATACCGTGACCGAGCTACTTAAAAAGCTGAAGTCTCAGAAGTCTGAGTTGTCACTTAAGCAGGAATGGGAACAAAAAGCTACAACTACATTTTGCTTTAACAAGCCGTTAGTAGCAAATAAAACAAGCAAACAAACAAACAAAAAACAACAACAACACTTGAGAAGAATGACAAAGGCAAATTCCATCGAATATTACGTCGTTACCTGATCGGTATTCGAGGGCCATGTTTGTAAGACGGCTTTGTCTGAAATCCTGATAGTGAACCCCTGTATGGGCACATACAAATCTTGATCCCGATTTGGCCCGTTCACAACGTACAAGACTCCACCCTCTGAGCCGAGATACAACAACAGAAACACATCAAATCAAATAATTGAATCTACCGAATTCAAAACACATATATGATAAACAACTCACGTGCATTCTGACTGTAAGCCACTGCATAAACAACTCCTCCAAACGCCGGTAACTTGATTTCGTCCAAGAAGGTTCCAGAGATTGAATTAAATGATTGCACACGGCCATTCTCTCTGTCAGCAACATACAGAGTGTGATTTGCTTGGTCCAGAGCAAGACTGTGGGGAACTAAGAACGAGCCGGGAGCGAGGGAACCTGGGAAAACAGTAACACCGGTTAATGAGATTTTTGTTTTGATTCCAGCAAATTTTTCCAAAATTCTTGTTCCTTAGTGTATTGCTTTCCATAATTCAGATCGTCTTGTTTCATAAATTTAAACGAAATGACCTGATTTATTACCGTTTAGAGCGCTTTTCACTTCAGTGTCGAAAAGCAATTGGTTTAGCAATTCTGCGCTACACGATTGGCCAACAAAAATTCGAGGCACCTTTTCATCCAATCACAAGTAAAACTAAAACCAATCGTCACTCACCCGCATGCATTTTCCCGCGCTTTACGTTAACTACACGAAATTACTTTGTATTTTGATTGGTTCACTGAATTTCCTGTTTCCTTCGTGATTGACCAGAGTGATTACTTTGTTTTTTGGTTTATACGAAAGTCAATGCAAAACCCCTCTAAAGAAAGGCAACGTGCAAGTGTTACTTCAGTTCCTATAGTTATGAAATATTTGACAGAAGAAATTGGCGTATAGGCAAGTTTGAAACGTTAAAAGTGCAGTGGAACTCCCGTCTTACGGCCACCCCGTTAATACAGCCACCTCTTTAACACGGCCACTTTATTCTGGCCCAAACAAAAGCTCAGTCAGTCATTTTCTAGTTTAAGAACCCATTTAATACGGTCATCCCTTAATACGGCCAGATTTTTGTGGCCAGCTGGTGACCGGTTAACGGCGTTGCACTGTATCCAGCGGTCAAAGCCAGTTGTTGTTACACTGTATAACACAAACTATAAAGACAGAGCAAGATGAGAGAAAAAATGAAGACGTTGTGCATGGAAAAATATCGGTACCTCGTCTAGTGTCAGATTCTTCACCCCATGAACTCAGAAGCTTTCCGGTGGCAGAAAACTTCAAAATACGAGAATTACAATAGCTGTTGAGCAAAAAAATACGATGATTATCACAAGAATCAAGTAAAATAACGACTTGTCGTGATGATGGTGATGACGATGCCGCATGATGATACATCAACTGTAACCATAGTAACTGAGGTTTTTAGCTGAGGGTCAACCCTCTATCAAGGAAACGTAAAATGACAGCATTTTCCGATCTAACGTACCCATCTGCTACAAAAAACTCTCCGCTCCTGTCCACAGCAACAGATGTGGGTTTACAGAATCGTGAACTGCCAGAGCCTGGTACAAGCTTGTCTCCTAATGCCAACAGACGCTGGGTGTTGCTTCCTAGAGGTGAGAACTTGAATACCTGCAAAAGAACGAACACATCTGAACGGTAAATTGGTTCTAGAATTGATTTTAATACCATTTTCCATGTGCAAAAAACGTTCCATGAGGTTTCTTTTTTAAAAAGTTGTTTCGTTAAGCATAGATTGAAATTGGCTGAATCATTTCATTATAGATGTTTTAGGAAGTTTTGTCAACCCGATGAAAAAGTCATATTTAGCTATCCTGCGCAAACACTCGTATTCTGTTGAGCACCGACTTCATCCTAGGCGCGAGAAACATCCAAGATGCGTGGCCATGACTTTCTGCGCACACTTAACGACTTATCAGGGACAACTGCACGAATCTCTTAATAGCTACCCAGTATGGAATTGTTGGGATTAATTCAAATGCGTCGTTCTTGCAAGGCTAAAATGGGAACGCGACAAAAGAAGTCTGTTGTGTCTTGTTTCAAATAGCGTACATGTACACGCGTTAAAGAAAAACGTCACGCGAGAACAGCAACTCCGTTGTAGATTTACAGTAGTCGGCACAGTATTCATGTTTGCAGGCCAGCCATGACTAATGATTGAACATACATGCAAACTGCACTTGCTACGGCAGCAGTTTCACAGAGGAAAAATGTTTGAAAAATACAGTTCACAGTAGTCTCTTTTATACTGCTAAATCTCTTCTTGATAGTGTAAAACTTGAAGAGTGTTAAAGTAGATGTAGAGCACAGTACACAGAAATAGAACCACTTCACAAACCTGGTGGCTGCCAACATCAGTCAGCCACAAATTGTCTTCATGATCAACTGTTAGCCCATGAGGCAAATAAAACCTAAAGCAGCATAAAATAACATATTAACAGTCACAAACAGGAAAACATCAAGTCAGTATTGCACCAAAAAACCTGAGTTAAACGCTTTTTGGATGAGCTCAAAAAACGGTCCAACATAGGTTTGGCGGGGTGCGGGATGAGAGAAAATGAAGGCGGGACGCGGGATGACAGGAGCGGGATGGCGCAATGCGAGATTGAAAATGGCAATGTTGAAACCTCAAAAAAAGTTACTTTGAGTTTGACATAATTGTTTCAGAACTGGTATAAAATCGCTCACTTACATGTCCCTGCCCCAAAATCCTTTTACTTTCCCACTCACAGAATCCAAGATCCACACAGTGTGTTCTTTGATGGTGCCAACAGTATCAGCATTGCGGAAAACGTCAGCAGAATCAAATGTGCTGTGAAGTGAAATGAGAGTTCTACGTATAAGAATCTGAAGGATTTAACATACAAGTGTTGCTTGTCCTTTACAATAATATGGCAAATTTGAATGATTTAAGCTCCTCTGTAAACAATGAATTTCACATTAAGTCTACACTGTTGTTATATATGTGCATGCATATGTTGTTACTGTTGCATACATGCTTTACGTGTATAATAATGCTATCCAGTTGCAAGACACAATGGTATGACTGTTTTAATCAAAAACGATTGTTTTATACCAGTTATAAGCATTCCTTGGTATAAGCTGGTCAAAAACCATTACGAGCATACAATTACGAGCATACATGAACTCATGAAGTATACTGGTAACTGAGATTGAACCGTGACAGAAGTAACAAGTGTAGTTGTGTGACATACTTCTCGTCCCATATTCTGCTGGCACGATGAAACACAATAACTTGTCCCTTGGAATCAAGTGAAACTCCTGTAACTTGTCCCAGTTTAGACGTTTCTATTGCTGTTAAGCTTGGCCAATCAGACACAACATGGAGCTCCGGGATATGTTCCTCATTATCTCTAGCTTGTGTAACAGGATCATCTGGTTCAGATGTTGGAGTCACAGAAGGAAGAACAGGCTGCATTTCTTTGCTAGAAGAAACCATTCCCTTGGAAACTTCCACGAAAACCATATCTTGGTTTGATTTGGTACTTGACTTCGGTGATTCCTTCTTACCAAACTCCAAATCAGAAATATCCATTCCATGGTTTCTGTCACGACTTTTTGAATCACTTGATACTTGAACATAAACGGTTGCCTGGGTGCTTTGTTCTTCAGGAGTTACTGCAGAGCTATGTACAGGGCTGGTGGCTTGATCTGATGAAGCTTTGGAGTTGGACGAATGAACCAAGGGTGTGTCAGATCCACTTGGAAAATGCTTAAAAATTTCTGGATGGTCCTGCTCTCCACAATCTCCACCAGAATATTCCAGGCGGTCTGCATTACTGTAGTACATGATGTAAAAATTGCACATTTCATCGTGGCCTGATGACCTGAAAATTTAATGGGAAAAAAATAATAAATTCTAAGTATGTGGAACGTAACTTGTACTACTCACATTTTCCCCTGTCAGTGTCAACCATTTCAGTTTCAGCTACTTCACGATGTTAAAATTCTCCTTATTTAGTCCCATACATTTCTGTTTTGTCAGTTATGAGAATATGGTTTTGACATCAGACCTGTAGATGCTTGTCAATCTCTTTCATTGTCTGTAGACACTCTCATTTTCATTATATGTAGGTCACACACTTACCCCATATGAACAACACCATGTAAGTTATGACCTCTCGAATCATATGTGCAACGTGCAACCTGAAATGGAAAAAAAAAAAAAAAGGCAGAACAGAATCGATAAGCCAAAAAAAAAAATATATTAACAAATAAGGTGATGTGAAATAGGAAATTTAGATAAAACCAGAGTTTAATCTCACCAAGATGTCTCCTTTCTTTATGTCATACGTCTTGTCCATTGGATAAAATGCCTGAAAAATCACCACAAAAATAGTAATGATTAGAAAGTACATGTAGTGTAACAGCTGAAGGAGCTGACTCATATCATGCTTTTATTTTCAATGAAGACAGTTCACAAACAGCAGAAGGCTGATAGATTCAAAGAGCATGGTGTCAACACTTCAAATGTGCAACTTAAGCAATAATTCCTTTTGGCCACATAAACAACCCTAGTCTCCTCTGCAGGCGTTTTTTGGAGTGTTGTGTGACATCCTCATAATCACTTCTCAAAGAATAGCAATAAAAGGTCTTGTGCCATGACCTACTAGGAAGTGTAGCAAGAGTCCATCAATGAGAAAAGAAAAATCAAGCATTCCAATGTTTGAATGAAGCAAATTATATGTCCATTACCTGTGGCGCCTGAGGGTCTCCCTTGCCAAGCAAAGTCCAAACACCACTACGGACCCGGTAACCTGTTATTACCTTGGCTGAAATAGCAAGGAATGTATAGAGATTGATGACACTGACAGTAGTTATTTAATTAGTTATTTGCTGCTGCCATCCAATTGCAGTTCACCCTCTTTAGTTCTTTGAACTTATTAAGTAAATAATCACAGAGATTCAGTTACTTAGAGCCTGAACAACAATCTGAGTGTGTTCATTGTGTAAGAATATTGAGACAACAAATGACAAAACTTAGTTGAAAAAATTGAAATATTTTGACTAATACCATTGTCAGAGTAAAAGAGGCATACAAGGTTGGTCTTAATAGCATGCAGGGGCAGATCCAGGATTTTTCTTAGGGCCGATTTACACAATACGACTTTGTCGCATGCGACAAGTTTATGACAGGCCATGACATGAATTGTTCCATGTAAATCAAACATACAACTTGCTTATGACTGTTGTGTACGTCAAAAAAATTGTTGTAGGATTTTAAAACATGTTTTAAAACGCTGCAACAATCATAGTCAGAATTGATAGAAAATGACATATTTTGTGACAAACTGCTACTGAGGTGGGGACAAAGGAGACGTTTTTCTTGCATCGAAATTGCGGATGAAGTTGTTGTTGACTGATTCACATGAAGTCGTTTCTCAAAAAGTACTGAACAGATTAAAGCGAAAAACATCTTGTTAGAGAGTTTTTCCAAAGCGCAGGACAGCTAAAATATTTGTTTACCATTTGTTAGAACTTTCGCTCTGTAAATCCCGGTGCAAACTTTTGCATATTTAATTTTGTAAGTGAAAATGTTGTGCATGTGTAAATGGTCCTAAGTCATGTCGTAGGCCTGTCATAAGCTTGTCACATGCGTCAAAGTTGTACCATGTAAATCGGCCCTTAGGAGGGGGTGCACCACTAAAGAATGGCGTAACTGACTAGTGAGGTAAACAAATTTTAAAAGCCAATACGAAGAAGAAGGCTTCATCTCAGGGTTGGGGGGGGGGGGGGGGGTTATGCACCCCCTGCACCCTCCTCCCTAGATCCACCCCTGGCATGTTCATAAAAGTGGATTGCAGTCCCCCAGTTGTCATGTATAGCATCTTTTATTAGCCCCATCAGACATGAAGTTGTGTCACATGCCAGACCTTGTCTCAAACTGCTATTGTACTGACCTATACTTCAAAGCTAGAGAATCTTACCATCACTTTCCTTATGCCTTGTTAGACCTTTCTATTGATACTACTTACCAAGTCTATGAGCATGGGTGCGGTAGGCAAAAGCAAACATTGTTTCTGGTTTGTTGTATTTACAAGCCATGTCAACATGAATGCCTAAAAAAATAAAACAACAAGTCATTACTTTATACATGTACTATACATCCCAATAAGTTGTTGGCTATTACTGACAATAACTCTTCTTTAGTTGTTTCAGGTTTAAATAATAATTTTCTGCATTGCTTGGACCCTGCAACTACTATTTTTAAATTTTGGTTCTGAGAAGAGTTTAATTTTTAAGTTGACATTGGCTGATGCAGATTGTAAGGACAGTTAATTTTCTAGAAATTGTTAGACAATGTGAAGTCTTATACACTGTATATTGGGTGATCCCAAAAGGACTGGTGATACTGATGTTAGACAAATAATTATTGTTGTTTGTACATCAGCAGTGCACCAATTTATAAGCAATCGAGAATGTCTTTATAGAGCAGAAATCTGAATTCATAACTTGGTACAAGTACCTAACCTGCTGTTTCTGGTGGAATGGAGCCACTATAAGCCCACAGAAGATATATTCCTCCTCCATAGGGAAGGCTAAAACAAAACGAGAGCAAAATGACTGTATTCTCTAAATTCAGAAAACAACAACAACTGTCTGACCAGCCAGCCAACAAAATGTCCAACTCAGGGGATCCACGTACATGTAACCCCCAAAAGGCTTCAAGTTGCTGTCAGGGGTGGTAAATTTGTGTTTAGGGGAATATTATCAATATTTTTTTGTTCAAGGTACATATATACATTAACACACTTAGCTTAAGAAAGATTCAGTCAAGCCCTGTGCTACCCATAGTGTGCATATAAATGACATTTCACTGAGAATACTAGTATATTAAAATTTTTTCTACCATTTCGTGAGTTACAAATTTACATGTAAGGACCTTTCCCAGTCTGCAGATGTATCACTTTTTCTTCCAGTTTGCAGCATTTACCTATCACTGAGTACTGCATTGTGACTAGTTGAATTCTTGCTTGTCGTGAAATTAAAAAACTCTTTGTCTGACAGAACTGGAAAAAGTGAGCTTTAATGATTTACTAAAAATGAAACCTCTATACAACAAGCAGGATGTTCCACAACAATCTGGAGACAAATTAAGGATCTCAATGAACACTTCCTTGAATGAACGTTTCTATGAAGTAGTCCTGTTAGAGTTTCCCCAGAGGTAACTACTTCATATATATAAGCAGTGCACATCTGACTGTTTAAATAGAGAATAACTCTCTGTAGTATTATTATAATTATATGACAGTACTGTACATGATTTCAACTACATGTACCAGAAGCAGGGCTGCAAATAACAGTCGGTCATTGGACATTGGCTGACCAAAATTTGCTCATGTCTGATGAAATCCCAACTGTGGTCAGACATCGTAAATCATGTTACGATAGTGACAAAAAAAATCTACTGTGAGTAAATCTTACTTTTTTTGGTGATGTCCGACCACAATTTGTTTTGTCCAACCAAGATGGTGTCTTAGTAGGACATATGTCCTTTCTGGAGAACAAAAATTATTTGCAGCCCTGAGAAGTACATTCTTGTCTCAGTATTTACCTTTGGTGGCTGGTGTGGAGAATAAATCCTGAATAGTCTTTAGCCCCAGCTAATAAAATGGCAAATAATAAAATCAAATTTAATGCAACAATTTCATCTCCATTTGGCTTAAACATGGATGTATTAATATGTACCTATCAGTAATAACATACATGTATATTTTCAACTCATATGAAGGTTACTTTTTTATTAAGTTTTAGATGCCAGTGTTTTACTGGAAAACATACCACTTGTAAAATTCATACAAAACTACATTTAGTCCCTGAGTATAACATTTTCCATATTCTCACTAGTGACGATATTGATTACGTCATTATTTTCCAGCTTTTACACAGTTGTCTATGCAAACAGTCAGTTTGTTTATAAAATAAGAAGAAAATTGCATGATGGCTTGAATATATGAATTTTATTTTCTTGTGTTAAAAATGATATTTTACTCACTAGTCGTGCTCCTTTGTAAAATATTGTTTGTGCTACTTAAAATATTGTTCACGTCACCATGTAATATCTTCTGTCTAATATTAATATTGGTCATCTTACCTCGGAAAGAGTCCACAGATGCATAGTGCACTTGTAACACAAGATAATTAATTCCTGAATTTCCTCCTACCGCAAATCCGACATCTGACATAGAATAATATATTAACAACAATACCCTGATTCAAAATTTATAATTTTATCCCATAATTCTTAACATAACCTTTAAGCTAAGCACTGATGTTCTTGAGACAAAACAGGGACTGAAAGAAACTACAGGTGCATGCCTGACAAAACTGAAGACGACACAAAGCAAGCAGGGATGTACACTGTAGCCAGGACTTTTCAAAGCAGGGTCAGACTGTGCTAAAGTGAAGGTACTCACCAGATTGTTGTGTCATTTTTGCCACCTGTTGTAGGTTGTTTGCTTAAGAAAGGCTTACAAAAGGGGGGGTCACAGGCACCCCAGGACCCCCCTAGATACACCCCTGACAAGATTACCAAAGAATTGAATACAAGTACACTGTAGGTATCTTGTACACAAAATGTGATCCATAATTACTTCTTGAAGGGACTTTTTGAAGTAAAGATATAACATATTAAGAAAAACGTTTTTTGTTTCATAAATACAGGACGGAATACCTCACTCACCTTTGGGTAAGAATTTAGCAGGTGCATCTTTGGCCCAGGCATAAATAATGTTTTGAGAACCCTCACATTCCCTGTATGGTCCACTTTTACAATCCCTGATGTTCAAGGTAATAGTAAAAAATTCATGATTATTATGTTGGGTGACCTGGTAATTTATTTTTTGTTAATTTCTACATGCTTCAACTTTTACACTGTAAAGTACAGGACTGGGTTGTTCAAAAGCCGGTTAATGCTAACTGAGGATTAAAAGTTAAGCAAAGTATTTAATTATTTTGTATAAAAAAAATTTGACTGCTTATGTTTTGTGTACTTTGAGATTACTCTGGATCAAAACTCAAGGGCAAACAATATATTAAACAGAAAAACCTCACCGAAAAGTCACAAAACTGAAATCAAAATTCATGTTAATCCTGGATTAGTTTAATTGGGCTTTGAACAACCCCAGCCAAGGGTATTAATTATAACTATAGGTTACACTGCATTAGGTGAAAGTGGAGCATACCGTCACAGGTACAGTTGTAATCCCAGTGTCTATAGCATAGCATGAACCAACTACCATACTAAAATGGTAATTAGTAGAACTACTACTCTTGAATGGGATACTTAAAGGGGCTAGGTCACGCAATTTTAGGTAATTTCAGCACTGATCAAATGGTCATAGAATTAACTAAAATATCTCAAAAATGGCTCAAAACTATAGAAGATCTCAAGCAAAACACAGGAAAGCCAAGAAGGGACATCTATGGACAAAACTGGAGAGGATTACAATGGATTGCATTTGGGTAAATTTGAAAAACGTCAGCCCACCTGCTTTCAAATTTATATCAGTTTATATGAAAATGTCATTTACACAGCTGGAAAATCATTCTCAGTTGTTATGTGGCCGTGATTTTGCAAATGAAAGACTTTTGCTCTGCCAATTTGACGTTTAGTGTTCATAATTAACAAAATTAAACAAAATTACCTAAAATAGCATGACCTAGCCCCTTTAAGTCCATTGAGCACCAGTTGGTTACCAGCCAACAAGTTACACTTGCATTACAATTTGCTGGAACTGACACCATCACCCTATCAGCTGCAGGACCTGGATCACTTCCACACAAATCTAACATGTCATAATCAGTACTACACTAGCCAACTTTCCTTCTACCCGACAAGATGACCCAATTCATAGAGCAAGTAATCTAATACATAGAGCACCAATAATACTAATTAACTAATACACAGAGTAGAGAATTCTACATTGCATAATTATTATACAGCTGTACTCACCAGCTAGAAAGAAGAGCTCCTGGTAAACTACAACCATACAACAACATGTGATGTGCTGTCTTCTGTGAAGCACTTGGTTCAAAGTGAACTAAAATATATACAACAGAACATGCCACATTATTCAAAAAAATATATCTTTTTTATTAAACCCTTTTCCACAAAACACAAAAGTATTATCTATTGAATACAGCCATATCTTGAGTGCATTTTCAAGATTAACATGATAAACTGCAGTACTTATTTACATACCTATGTATTGTTTGTGAGGTGACAGCTGAACTGCTGTACAAAGATATGTGTCCCTCTGCAAAATAAATTACCGTTGATAATATGTATCATATTTATTAGCTTTTAATAATAGTCTCAATCAGCATAATTTAGGTACAAATGGGAGAATTTTGTGCTGGACTTGAAACATGTCAGATACATGTAATTTAATTCACATAAATTTTTATAACCCATTGGCTGACTATGGGCAAAAATCCTAAATTATCCGATTGAATAAAATAGTAACTACATGTAGCACTGAAATTTGGGGCACCTTAATTTTCTATTTTGGTGCATTATGTTTAAAATTTGAATTATTAATAAAAACAGACTATCAATGTCAGTTTTCCATCTTCTTTGGTTTTTATCAACTTTGACAGTTTATTTGGGTCTTTGCCTCTTGTCAACTATCACTACTGATAAAAAAAAACTTGAGTATGCAGTCATTATAATGTATAATTATATTTTTTTTCCTGTACTTTGGAAAATGCCCCAGATCAGATTGGCCACAGTCACAAACCTACATGTAATCTGAGGATGTCACAACTTAGACTAACTTAATGAGAATTTCCCATATGAACACTCCAGCTGGATGACCAGGACGAAACTTTTTAGACAGAATAGCTTTGCTTTTGCAACATAATGGCCAAAATGGGAAAATTGTTGCCCTGTATGTGTTTCCAATTCAGAAGTATGTACATTACCTTTACAAGTAAAGTTGCAAGAGTCCACAAAGCTACGATAGTTGTAAATGATACAAGTTTATATTCCACTATTTAGGTTTTGTTTCTTGAATTTCGTCTCGGTCAACCGGGCTGAAATTTCCCATATGAACAGACAACAAAATTCGTCCCAGTAACTGAGCCAGCCTGTATACCGGGCTCAAATAAAGAGGCTGTTTGCTAAGAAGTGTTGCTAAGCAGTGACGTGTAACATGTTTTAATGCCAGGTATGGTTCATCTATCTCTGAGGGGTATTGTGGTTATATTGAACTAACTGATATTCACCCTGGTATTGACAATTCGGTTTTTAATAGTCGCCAGAGCTCTAAATAAAGAAACTTCTTCCTGGCCTCTTTATATTTCAAACCATTCATTTGATTCCATGTACAAACCCAACTGTAAGATTAAAAGTTTTAAAACAACATGACAAGTGGCAAAAACAAGAAGGGACGATGAGACAACACTAAAGTGAAAAAAAAAGGCTAACAGTTGAGCACTTCGCAATTTCATGACGAGAATTAAGCTTAATTAAGGTCCAAAGATGTGGCGTATATTTGACAAACACATTCAATATTTAATGTGAATATCACGTTAAAAAGTGCGATTCCTCAGTTTTCAATCTTTGCGCACTTTCTAGAGTGATAAGAAAAGCTAATAGGTCTTAGTTGGAGAACAAGATAATCGACTTCTTGTCGAGCGAAACGTCAGCTTAATGTTCGAAGGGAGGATACAATTAAAATCGGTGAGGCGATCCTCCGACCACAACATCGGGCATGCATATTATAAAGTTTGATTAACGAATGCAATGTACAACTCAATCAAATGCACGACAAGTCACGAACGTATCTCGTTGATTAACAGAACACTTACCTCTTGTGGACTAGTCCCTGGCATCTTAATGCTGATCTTGGTTTCAGGAAGGACAGGTTCTTCAAATAAAGCTTGTGAATTTATGTGAGAGGAGATCACTTCGTTCCACACCGCAAAGCAGAGAATGGCCAACAACAAACTCTCACGGAGGCTTACCAAGCCGCCCATGACGAAAATCCACGTTTAGCGATTAACACTATCTCAGGAGAACCGCACAAGGTAAAGAAATCTTGTGATTGTCCAGTGCAGACGAATTTATCTGAGAAACTACGACAGAAATGTCCGTATAGTACACTTCCTTTATGTAAACTGAAGCTCACTTGATGTTAAATATGCTAATGTATGCAGAAAGTGATCTCCCAGCATTCTTAGAGCAGCGAGTGCAGTGAATCATCACTTTGGAAAAGCGAGAAATTATTTGCTGAGATTTATTTGTCTCAAGGGTGTTGATTAACAATGGAAAATAACGACGATTTAGAGGAGTACAACTATGACGAGAGTCTTCACTCAGCTGGTCATTCACGGAAGGGAAAGTCGAAGAAGGAGGCAGGACAAAACAAGAATCCCCTGACGAAAGAACATGGCCGCGGTCACGCAGAGAGAAACGTAGTGGAAAACATTCAAAATGCAGAACAGAAGAGGAAGGAAGCTCCTCAAAAACAACAGAAAGAAAAATAACGAACGTTCAACTTGGAATTTTTTTGGATGAATTGTTTGGGCCAAAAATGAAAGTATTGAATGGTGTACTGCATGTGATGAGAGAAGAAACAGTAGCAATTCCCCCCCCCCCCCCCCCCCCGCCACCCACCGGATGGCAGAAGCACTCAGAGGCAAAGAAGACCAAAAATAATTTGAAAAGACAGGTGCTTCGTGACAGAGAAATCGTTGAATATTCAAGGAGACTGCGTATTTGAGAGAGGAAGAAAAGGGACAAAACGCGTAAAGATTGAGCTTGACTTCTGTTCTGATCTGGGGGAATTCTCTACTTATTATTTGTAAAGAGTGTTGGACTTGATTACAAAACATTGCTGTACTAACTGTAAATTATTATGTTGTACGTTCTACCTATAAAGCTAAACATTTTACATATATCAGTCTATCCCTTTCAGCATATAGTTTTTGGCAACTACTTTCTCCTAAAATTATGTCCTCTTTGCATACAAGCTTACAATATATTTTTTATAACATTTTGTCATGGCAGTTTCTGAATCTGCTTCTAAAGTATGTAAAATGTATGTTATGACCTATCCTTACATGTGGAACACCACTTAATATTTTCATTTTTGGAACAAACTGTTAAATCCATGTTGAGTTTATATCAAAGTAGCTATTGTTACAGCAGTATTCATATAAGGAAATTAAATAATGCTGAATGGTTTTTGACAAATAAATATTTTGGCTTCCACTCTGAGCATCTGGCTGATCATTTGATGACTTCTGATGATCTCTGATGATTATACTTCCAATAAATGCTCAGCTGAAAAATCAGCTGAAAATTCAGCTGAAAAATCATCATAGTGTTGTACATACAGTTAGCTGATTTGTACACAAGCTGAAACTCGGCCTAAATGGCATTTGTCAGCTAAATACTTCTGAACTGGCCCTAGTTATCTTCAATGGCACAGGAAACCAGGCACAAGTAGTAGACTGTCAGTTTAACACGGTCACTGACAAAAAAAATCGCATTCTTGATAAGAAGAGACTAAATAGCAATGTTGAAAAATAGCGGTAGTTCCATAAAATTGCCTGAGTCAATTAATTAGTGAAAGATGGATAATTCTTGCATAGCAAAACAGATTGGCACCAAATTAATATAACTCTGAATTAACAGTCATTGTAAATTTTTGATAAAGGAAGTTGCATGTACTGACGAGTCTAATTGGATATAAGTCATATAACATAGAAGACTGAATGCAAGTTTCATTATTATTATTATTATTATTATTATTATTATTATTATTATTAGTGGAGCTCCGGAGGCCCAAAGGGCCACCAAGCAGAGCCCCATATTCATATAGGAAAGAAAAGGAAACCCACGAGTTGATTTTCTCATGGTTATCATGGCTAGCGGTATTGCTCGTGGTTGCGTACGCACGACAGCGACGGCGACAACAATAAGACATGCAGCCTGGGTTTACCATGTACTTCTTCAGACATCAATATTGGACATCCATATTGGACATCCATGTTATGATCAATTGACACCTAACAAAACGAGGTATCTGCCGACCAGTATCATGTGACCATACCGCGTGTTCAAGTTTACAGCTCATTGAGGTCGTGTTTTTTTTTTTAAGTTGACCGCTGACCAAGTGCTGATTTTCGATTGGATCGTGGGCTCATGTCAGGTTAACTTGTTGAAAACAGGGCAGGACTGTTCGGAAGCCGGTTAACGCTAACCCAGGATTAAAAGTTAACCGAATGATAACTTTTTCTTCTATACAAATGTTTTTTGCTGCTTTGTTTTGTGTATATAGTGACTATTAAAACTCAAAACAGAAGGCCAAACAATATACAGAAAACCTCAAATTCTACCTTTTCCTGGGTTAGCTTAATTGGGCTCTGAACAACCCGGCCCAGGACCTGGGGGGGGGGTACTACCATATATGGGCTATATAGTTATGTGCCGCTGTGAAGGGTATGGTTTTGAAGCAGTTTACTCTAGGATAAGGTATATAAATCAGAGCGTTTGGGTCTAGAATAGGGTATCATTTTTCACAAAATTGACTAGTTGGTTGAAGATTTTATCTAGACTAAGGAAACCAGGAATTGCCACTCAAAAGTGTAAAAAAAAGTCAAATCGGCAAGTTTAAATTTATGCAAATTAGCCTCAATAGATCAGGGGGTTTGGGTAGTTTACTCAAGTATACTAAGGGTAGCAAAATTCAGCTGAACTAGCTCTGGTATAGGCTATGGGTTGCAGGGTCCCAGCGGCACCCATCCCCACCCAGAAATTCCCAAAGTACTCTCCCCCCTCTGGGGCTCAGGAGCTACACTTTTAGGCTGGCCTAAATCTATATATTATTGCTATTATTCAAACTGCTACTTTGGATGTTAAAATTTCTTTTAAACTGCACGGCCATGGACCGAGAGTGGTTCATGTTCTACCCGTGGTTTATTATTTTTTGTTTTTGTCGGTGACCAGACCAAGGCTCCCTCTTGACCAAATTCTGAGTCACGCAATGTGTGATGTTTTTCCGTCAGAAGCTGCTAAAACATTAATACACGGACAAATTTACGGATATTGTTTTCTTTGTTGTGGGTAAAATATATTTTATTTTGGTTTTATCGAAGCGTTGGATTCAAAGGGAATAATAAATATGCTAAAAAAAGGTATTACGTCAGCCATGGAATGCGTTGATGTTGCAGCTTTCACTTTCGCTGCGTGACAAATACGATCGTGTTTACTTTGCAAGTTTATTTCGCCAGAAGCGGTGGTCATTAATTTATTTGCAATTTTGCAAGTATTTCTTGTGGTTTTAGGCAAATGAAGTAAATTCTTTGGCTGTTTCGTCACAGTGAGTTCATAGATTGGAAGGAAAATTAAATATTTGCAAGCCAAGCAAAGAACTTGCCAGAACATGCAAGGATTACGTCATTGGTAGGGACACAACCACCGTACTAAAGATAGCCGTGGATAACACAATTCTTGAATTATGTGACTCGTGTGACTTCTTGGCTAGCCCTTTACTCAAGGGAAAAAAACAATTAAATTTAATCCTGACTTTTAAGAAAGAAAATTGTTGTTAATAGTGTTTGTATCTTCATGCCCATACATATCCCGATAAAAGTTCCAGATTAAGACGATTACGTCATCGGAGATTTCACAACGGCTACGACTGGTGGTGCAATAATACAGTTTGTGTTGATCAAGTGATGTGTCTACAGTAATCAATGAATCATCAAAGACTACTTTGGAATCTGCCCTGCATTGCGACTGTAGAGCTAAGAAAACAGTTAAATTTTAAAAGCGCGGTTATAAGATCTTAAAGATTTTCTTGTTCCTTCTAAAAGGGAGGGAGTTGGAGGCAAGTCCAACTGGAGTTTACAGAAATTATGCCTTCAAAATTACATAAAGTGAAAGGCAAAAGCACGCAATGACAATGTATCACACATGTTTTATTAAATACTTTATTTTAAATAACAATTTCCCCATTCTGACCAAATATTCACTATCTACAAGTGAATAAAAATGTTCATGGTTAAGTGTTCATTTACATTCCTGTTAACATCCGTAATCATCACTATGGCATGAATTGACAACAATGGAAACATCTAGGTTTAAATGCAAGAGCACAGGTCTAAGTCTCATAAAATGATCAATCAATTTTGCCATGAATTGCTGGCGAGTTGAATTAAATTAAGCCCAGTCCTCATATATGTCCAGAATGCCTGAGATGTTGTTATCAAAGCAGGAAACTGCCTCAACTACATTGTGTAGTCATGTAGATGGTTGTTTACATTAAAATATTCTTCCTGCCAGCATGTCACAAGGACCACAAACATGCTTGACAAGTTGAACTCACATCAGCATGAATCTCATGCATGCTCGCAGACCACACAGACCTAGGATAAAGACACTGTTAAATACTGGGATTAAATACTGTGATTCTGCAACACATTCTTGTGTTTTGGAGACAGTAGGTAGTGCTGCTAACAACATTGAAGGCATTCTCAAGACATGAGAATCAGGCTTTATTATCTGCAGCTCCAGAACATAAGAATTACAATTTTATTGCTCCATTTTGTTAAAATCAACGGCAAACCCAACCAGTCTCTAATCACGAACTTGGGCAACAGTAGCTAGTTTATACATGTATGTATAGTTAGGAAGAATAATCATAATGATATTAAAAATATAACACTTGTAACTTGTCTGAAGGCTCCAAACAGTATCCCGACTAACATAACGAGTACTAAATAGTTTTATTTTTAACATGAGTACTCTCCAGTAAACGTGGCAGTCTTGTTCAGTACGAAGCAGAATGTGTAGTTCCAGAAAATATCCATACACACCCCAAGGAAGGTTAATGTAAATTCCAAGTGGGAGGGGTATGGATATTTTCTGGAACAAAACATTCTCATCAGAAGTTAGCCTCTGGTGGGTTAAAATTATTCATTTCTTCTATGAACTACAAAAATTCAGTGACACTAGACTTGGTCAAGTTCCCCGACAACTTAGCCTGTGAACATAGATGGGTTTCCAGCTTTTGTTTCACCGAAAAATGCGGCAGCATAAAACAAAAGCTGGAAATCCATCTGTGTTGGCAGGCTACCAACAACTTTGGTATAAGCTCCAATTCCTGCAGAACTAATTAGAACTAACATGTAATCTGATTAGCTGTGTCATTCGGAACATTCTACAGATAATACTAGATAAGATGAATTCTGGAGCAACATAAGGTACAAAATTACAACTAAACAGCTTCTGATATGATGCAATCATGGAATTACTTCTTATGATGCACGGGTTAATGAGTTGAAGTTATATTATTT
Source organism: Orbicella franksi (assembly GCF_964199315.1). NCBI lineage: Eukaryota > Metazoa > Cnidaria > Anthozoa > Scleractinia > Merulinidae > Orbicella > Orbicella franksi. Next base: position 30,354,044 of record NC_138145.1, read on the forward strand.
TACTTGTACCCATAAATAGACTCCTTACCTGAATTAAATTAAGATCTTTGTATTCTAAATAAAACTGTGCATGTCCTGGACATACATACATGTAACTGCAAGTAAATCAAGAGATAAATTGTCTGGACATATTGAATGGCATAATTTAAGACCTACATACAGCAATTTATTTGAAATACAAGACTGTATTATATATAAAACTATATTTGTTCACTAATTCTTTCGTCTGTTACAAAATGGGACTGTTTTTCATGAACTGAAAAATTCAAATATTGATGGGCAGTGGGGCTTTTTACTTGCCATTTGATCAATCATCGTAAACATTGCAATAATGACAGGAAAATGTAAGAGATTTGCATGGTGTCTCTGATAGATTGCAGTGTCATGGAGCGCATGCTGTTATTATGGACGGTTTTGGCTCAAAATGATTATTTGACATGTCCCTCTTAGAAGTGTGCCTCCAAAAGGGCCTCTTAGTTACTGAAAACTGATTAGAGAAATGTTTCGTGTGTGCAATACTCAAACATGACTCAATCTGTCCTGCAGCAATGTTCAGTTGTCATTTTAACCATGACTGATGGCAATCTAAAAGCCTGCTAACCATCAACAAACATTTGAACTCAACAGTTTGCTTAAATAATGTTGGAAACCATGGTTGCAAAAGTGAAGTATTCAGGAGATTACACATCCTTGCCACGTCACAGCTCCACAACACTGACATCTATCCTCCACTGGTCGTGGTGGTATAAGATCTAAGTCCTCTTCATCAGATATTTCATCTAGTCTATGAATCAAAATCACAACAAAACCTGACAATAATTATTATTGTTGAAATCATTACTAAAATGGCTACACTACGTGACCAATTTGTTGGTGTTTGAGAACCAAAACATAAAATGCATGGTGCATAATGTTCTGTTCTAGGTTCTAGACTTTTAATAAGTTGAAGCTTATGGCCATGTCAGATCATCCAACAATTATTTGTCTATGACATAATCAAGCACTTTATTCTGATTCATACCAATCTTTAGATGTCTTTTTTAAACACAACAATGAATAACAAGATAGTTACTAAAAATCTTCAGTTTCATTTTGATGTTAATCTTCTCCAGTCTCAATAGGGTGATTGCTTTGAACTTCATTAGGTGAAGCTTTTTTGGAGTTGTTCAGTGAACTGACAATGGCAGTTTTAGTAAGAGCAACCTGATAAAACACAGCTGCTTGATTCGTGATTTGCACAGTAAATGTTTTATAATGTAACTGTTGTGGGTTAAATTTATTTTTAGCTGAAAATTTTTCAAACCAATATCAGTGATTTCTGTTTCCCTTTGTTTCAGATTGTCCATCGTAATGAACACAAAAATCTAACAGTTTTGAAAAATTTTAACCCAGAAATATATGTTATTTTTAACCAAAACATAACCATACCAACCTGTAACCATCTTTTAATAATTGTTGTGTACAATCTGCAAGATTCTACCAAAAAAAAAAGGTGACAATAATATTTATAAAATGTTAATATTAGTACAGTGGTATTGTTCATCAATTCATCAATTTTCTTTGTTAGAAAATTAACCACAGTGTTACAATGTCTCTCACAAGTTACCCACTAGCATCCTGTCAGGCAATGCCAACAATTTCCTGTACCCAGTTATACTCCTGGGTGGACTGAGGGTGTAAAGTACCATATACAATTTGCCCAAGAACATGACATACTGACTGCAGGCAGGATATAAACTCAGACTGCACAATATAGAGTCAAGTGCACTATAAATAAATGTTAAAAGCAAAGCCACTTCACATCCCTAATGATAATCCAGGGTTAAAAGTTAACAAAGGATGTCATTAATTACAGAAAACCTCAATAAAATGTTGCAGGTAAATTAAATAACAACATATTATTTTTAGATAGTTCTAGTTAGGTGTCCCCTATTAGCAGCAGGGATTCTCCACTGCTAGATGTAATTGACACGGTAATAAAGTCATCATTATTATTATTATTGTACTTATCCTGGCCTAACTAATTATGCTCTGAACAACCAGGCCAAGGTTATTGACAATTTTAAATAATTCAACGCAAGAGTTATCTGGGACCCACCTTAGAATTCTGAGTAACAGATACATTTGGTGGCTTGGTGTAATGTGTCACATTTATTTCTTCATCACTGATACAAAATGAAAAATTACTTTCAAATTGACATACAAGAGTGACTATTAATAGCTATACAAATATAATTTGTCTCTAAAATTATTTGATCATTACAAATTTTGCTAAATTTATCCTCACTGGTTTCCCTGGGCTTCCTTGCCTTATACATGATGTTTATATAATTTTATAAATGGTAAAAAAAAATAAAACAAACAATATTGCTGTAAGTAGGAGCATTGGAAAAACTTTAGGTTTTACAATGCAAATCATGATCAGGAAAGAGAGAATAACAGTACAGTCAATGACATAAAAGAGCTTTTTCAACAAATGCTTGCATGGTACAAAATTTGCCAAAAAAATATTGTAACACTTCAATAGCCTTCAAAACAATCTAGGACATCTCAGTGTGTAGCTTGCCATTCACCATGACAGAATTTGTACATGAACAATGAGATTGCCTATTGAAAAACGCCCATTTGCATGTATGTACATGTGGAAATAATTACTGAGCTGATCAGGACCGAACTGGCTTCAACAAAAGAAGATCGTATCATTAGTTAGTTTACATGTAGGTTATTTTTAACATGTCCTCAAATAACACCAAAATTTGAACAACTGACCTGTCAGATTCTGGTTGGAATAATGGTCTTTGGTCTGAATTGCTGCTGTGTTTTAATGTACCATTTTTTAAAGAGGAAACCCTAATAAAATAAATAACATTACATTAACCCATGACATGACAACAAAATATTTCTTAAAATATTTCTTAAAAAAAGACAGGCCATAGACACCAGGTAACAACCTACCCATTTGAATGGCCTTTAATTCCATTTGAACCATTTGCTTTACGTGATTTTTGGAGATGTTCTTCTAAAGTAAACAACAAATTAATGTTACTAATAAATAGCTGAGTATTTGAAGGGGAGATGCTAATGCTTCATACATATATTCAGTATGTTGTACATGTATAAATTTGGTGTACAATATTCAGCTTGTTAAATGTACTTGAATCAACTCTCTTTGTTCCCCTCTTGGATATGTAAAATCACTCATCATTGCCACTATTCCTGTTCAATAGGATGTGAATTTAAGTGGCCACGTATTGTGCAACAAAGATGAAACTTCTGATTTTTTTAACCAGGAAAATTACATTTTTTGCAACCTGGTATAATCTGTGTGGATGGATTAGAACGTGTGGAGATAGGAAAGAAGAATAACATAATTTGCAGGCTTACAGCTAACAATATTTAAGCTAAAATACTGCACGAAATTAGTAATTCATATCGCAAAAATAAACTAAATGTTAATCCTCAAACTAATAATTAACAAAAGCCAAGTAAAATGAAATAATTATATATTGAGGCACGAAAAAAAATTAAAGGAAGCTGCGGTGTTGAAGAGTTTCTTTTATTTTTTTTTTTTGGGAAAACAAAGAAATGTGAATAGTACCTAACGGATATGTGTTAACAAGTTATCAAATCACTGATCTGAAGACAACAATTCGATCTTCCTGTGAGCTTCATCGCTAAAATTAACACTTTCTAGAAATATATTTTGTGCAGTGTCGAAATACTAACCAAGCCTTTTCTGTAGCGGCGAAGGCTTTATAAGTCTTGAAAGACGAACATCTTCCTTTGTTATGACCTATAGATAAAACAAAATGATAAAGGTCGAGGATCACACAAACAAAATCTCCGGTTAAACGCCAAACACTAATTGAAAGTGCCGTGATGCTCGACAAAGAACAAAGTACAAAAGCCGGTGCGCATACGCCTATAAACAACAAGTTTTGCTTACCTTGGAATCGCTCTCGTCGTCTTCCAAAGACACAAAGCCCGCGTCACTTTGATTTGACATTTAAATAAAAATCTGCTCTTTAGTTTGTTTCATATCCGATCATTTACAGGCAGCTTTCACCGGAAACTCCTCTCTGCGCCATTATAGTTGTCATCACTGGAAAAGCATCATGGGATTTTCTGCTGATAATCACGAGTTTTATCGCAGGCTCAAGTGGCGTTCCAAAATGGCGACTGGCAGGAGTCTTCCAGTCATCTTGAAAAAATTCGGTCAAGGCTTCGATCCTGGGTTACTAAAAGCAGCTGAAATTTCAAAGAAATGTCGTGTACTAGCAACTCTGAGCACTGACAATACATTGAAGCTGTGGAACATCAGGAATGATGCAAACTGTACCCTTAAAAGTGTAACACAGTAAGAGAGAAACTATCTTTTTTTGACAACATTTTAAAAACCTTTTACGTCCTAGACGCCTAATTTGCCACACAAGCATGACAATGCTGAATACGTGTGTGACCTCCTAAAGTCAAAGCATGTGTCATTTGATTAGATTTAACTTTAACCTTTTTTGTAGTTACGTCAAATGTTGAACAATCCATGTAGTACTGTTTATTATGCTACTCAAGGATGACCAACGTTCAGTGTCTGTGGCTGCAGATGCTTGTGTGTAACCACCATTACATTAAAAACTAGCAATCAGTATCCTCATGTGACGCCATTTGCACATATTATACTTTGGGAGTTTGGGATCCTCATTCATTTGAAAACTGGTCACTGCAAAACTGACTGTGGATTGCAGACTGCAGGCTGAGGGTAAAATACAGATTGAGGGTAAAATGCAGACTGCATACCAGGGGTAAAATGCAGAATACATACTACAGGCATTTTAGTAAATAACACATAATTGCCATTAGTGAGTAGTAATGGTAAACAGGGTTATTCAGGCTCAGTGGAGTGAAAGTCCACACTCTGGTTAGCTTGGCTATCACTCAGGCTAGCCTGAAAAATGCTACGGCAGTCAATCCTGGGCTTAAACTCCTGAAAACCTCTTAACATAATGACGTTTGTAGGCCCTTTCCTGGGCTTAAACTCCTGAAAACCTCTTAACATAATGACGTTTGTAGGCTTTTCTCTGAACCTAAGAAAAGTTAATATTTGAATGTAATTAGATCACTAGATTACATTTGACACTTTTTTGTGTATTTCTGAAGGTTCAAATGGAGCTTGATCAGAGACTGTGTGGATGAAAATCATTTGGTGGAAGATCATTTTGCTGTAGTGAAGACAGATGGTAGTATAGAATTATATTCCATTTCCAAGGCATTTGAGGATTTTTCCAGCTCCTGCGATGCTGTTGTTGGTAAAGAGCTACTGAAAGGACTTCTGCATGACAGAGGCAAAGGTAGGAGAACCTTGTAATAATACTTTTAAACAGGTCCATGTGTTTTTTCATGGAACTCCACACACACACATTTGCCAACCAACCACTGATGAAGTCGCAATATTATTATCTATTCAATATATTAAACAGTTATTCCAGCTGACAAATTTTTTTATTGTGGATAAATAGGGAGTATCTATTTATCTTTCTATCTATCCATCCTCAAGCACATCTTGGACAGGAGATGATAGATAGAGGCGAGGCACATAGCACATTGTGCCAAGTTTGCCATAAGTTACCACCTCATATCCAACAAGCATGAGTGGAATAATTGTTTTTATTTATTAGAAACACACAAAAAATAGAAAAGTAAAAAAAAATGAAAATAGAAATGCGCAAAAAATTATGTAATTCAATGTGGTTACCATATTAGTAGAGCATGGTATAATAGCTCATAACCCAAGATAGCTAAGCCAGTGACCCCTAATTTGAATTATCCAATGATCCAGTTTTTAATTATGCAGATGCGAAGCAATCCACGTTAGAAATTGGGTCGCTTTGTTTTTTTTGTTTTATTTTTTTCTTCATGGTAGTCGCAAATTGTAACGCAAGTTCTTATTGGCTATATTACTTTGCAGCCAATGGTAGCTCCTGTTGTTTTTTTATCCGGATTCAAGGTTGATTTTGTCGCAACATGGAAGGCTTCATGCAGTAAGCTCTGAGATGGCTTCACGAGGTACACAAACCCTCAACTTGTTGCAAAATGTGAGCAAATTTTACGTGTGACAAGTTGTGAGTTTGATGAACGAGCAGCAAAGCCAAACTTTGTTGCTCAAAGTAGACCTGCTCTCTACCATTCGTAACAACCAGCAACAACAAAGCTGGTCACACAGGGTGAAGAACTCAAAACATCAGCCAAGTTAAGAGTTTTTGTATCGAACATATCGTCGCCACCTTTAAGTGGTGATATACGAGATACGGGTTTTTGTTTCTCATATTTCACCGCCTTTAGAACATAGAGCAACACATTCACTTTTTTTTGTAGTGCACGTTAGGTGGCAGGACCGCATGTGTTCAAAGAAAATTTGAAGGTGTATATTTAATTAAGAACCATCGAAATAAATGCTCTTGTTTAGTTATTATAAACCTGGATTTCGTTGTTTTGAGCTTAATCTATTTTTGCATTGCTTGGATTTGAAATATTTAAACCTGAACAAGCGTTCCGAACTCTTGAGGAAGGACTTATTGCTTACCTTGCAACTTACTTGATCTGACCAAATGTCTCAAATGTATGTTGGTTACGGTTCCAGATCAGACAGCAGTGTCAAGTAAGAAACTACATGTAGCATTCATTTTTAAGAATGAGCAAAGCCATACATAGCAAGCCGAATGAGAACTGTACGGCTTGTAGAAAACTTGGCATAACATTTGCAATAAACTGTTCAGAATAATAGAAAACACATGATATATTGATTTGAGAGCATCCATATTTTGCAATTCGATTCTAGCGTTTTGATTTCTTTTTGCACATAGAAAGAGCGTGTTTGTTCGTTCGAGGTCATTATCTATTTCTGAACGAAAAGGAGTTTGTTTTCCAGTACAAGTGCTGTATTAAAACGAGATTTTAAAGATGTTCATCTCAAGAATTTGCAACTCTCTGGATATGTTTACATTACCTATTAACGCGTTAAGGGAAATATTGAATTTTGTTCATTATGTGACTCCTATCAAGCCAAGATCACACAGGTCATCAGGAGCTTTTTTATGTGTGAGAAATTCCCTTCACTCTTGTATTTACATGTACTTGTCTTTTTTCCCAATATTTTAAGATCGTTTAACCGCAAGTTTGTTTTTCACTTCTGAGCACGTGCAAGGTGTTGCAGAAAAATCGTTGGAAATGTCATCATAGCACAAAGGAAAAGGGAACTGTCACAAAAGGCAAATCTTTTTTTGTGGGGGGCTTGGAAATTTCCCCCAAAAAATCTTCGCACAGAAAAATTGCCCAGACTTTTTGCCACAAAAATTCAATGGCCTGGGGTCCATGATTGATAAGCCCACCTTCTTTAGAGGGGGGAGAGGAGGGGGTGGGGTTGGAATAACAACAACCAAGGTTTGCTCTTTCCTTAAGAAAAAAAAAACATTCACCATTTTCACTTAATTTTGTTATCAGGCCTCACTCTTCGCACAGAAACCAACAATGACCACTGGAAAAACCATCCGCTTTAAGGCCTCTAGGCCTCTTGTTATAAACAATATAAAAGTCTAAGAACTTTCTACAATGTACTTGCACATCTAATACAATGTATAGCTTTTAGTTATTAATTACACAAGCCAATAAAGAGAACTATTAAGCTGCAAGTCTATATTACTATAATATGATAGTTGCAAGTATCCTAGATCATTTAACATATTTCTTTTCTGGTATATTTCTTAATTTGCAGATTGGTTAGCCAGTGAAATACACCTTGTATCAGTAAGCAGAAGTATTAAGCCTTCCAAGCATGAGGTCTCTTTACTCCTGGATAACAAGTTTGTGGCAGTCCTCGTAATGGCCAAAAACACTGCAGCTGATATTTTAGTCTGCTTTGATATAAAGAACTCATCGACCACCAATGAAAACACTCAGCTGGGACTGATTGCACAAGTCAGGAGGTGCCATAAGTTTTATTTTACTCTACTTTCCAATGGTACTGTGTGTATCCTTTGTATTTTATAAAAATCAGTGTCTGTCCCAGAGAAGTATCTTCCTAACAGTGGGTATTTTGGCATGATGTAGTCTTACCAAAATACAAACCATGGCCATGGTTAAACAAAAGTTGCCTGATATGCCACCAAAGTGTACCAACAAGGTATGATCAGGTGTTCTCTGTACACAAATTTTGCCAAGTGACCATGATGTTGTAGCCACATTTATTATTGAGTCTATGATTGGAGCAACTACACAACACAGGGCCACTTTTGAAGGTGCGTAAGTTTAGTGGCTTGTTGGATCGGCAGTGGATAAAAGAACGAGGAATAATCTATAATTATATGGGTTAAGTCCTAGGTCTATATATTTAGTGCTTTGTTGGCTTGTTTGGCCCAGCAGTGGATGAAAGAATGAGGAATAATCTATTATGCAAGTCCTAGGTCTATACAAAATTAGTGGCTTGTTTGGCCCATTTGGCCAGGCGGTGGATAAAAGAATGAGGAATAATGTACATTTAACTGAGTTCATATATGACAGGTGTCCTGCATACATGTACCGCTAGGATCAATGCTATTGAAGTCATCGTGAGTAGTGATAAGTTAATAAAGATGGTGAATTTTAAGCTTGGTAATGTAATGTGAAGGTGAATTAATCAACATGACACAAGCGTGGGACAAAGAAAAATTCTGAGTCCCCGACAGGAATCGAACCCTAACTTATCACTACTCACGATGACTTTGATAGCATTGATCCTAGCAGTATGCAGTTAAATGACCTTGCTCTTCATGAGTTCTCATAGCTCAGTGGATAGAGCGCCCGCCCAGTGTTCGGGAGGTCATGGGTTCAATTCCTGTCGTGGACTCAGAATTTTTCTTTGTCCCACACTTGTGTCATGTTGATTAATTCACCTTCACATTTCATTGCCAAGCTTAAAATTCACCATCTTTATTAACTTATCAACTGACTTTTTACCTGATTAAAACAGTTAAAACATGGGTAAGTCTCTGCTGCAGTCACCATAATATGCTAATGAGGCTAATAATCCACTGCAACCACCTCCTGTAAGCAACCACCCAGGCTTGACATTTTGGTTGGTTGTCTATGGGAGGTTAGACTGTGTTAAGCTCTACTTTCTTTGATTTGTTTTCAATTACTTTCACAATTGATTCTTAACATGTTGAGTAATACACAATATGGGTGATTTTGTTGGTTCAGTTAATCTGTGGCCACTGGATAACCTTACAACAGAAGGTATGTATCTTGTAGGCTATTGAAAGTAAGTATCATGTTTTGTTGAAAAAGAAACCATCTTCTTATCATTGTCAGTTAATTCAAAAGATTTTACCTCAACCAGTTTTACAACCTCCCATTGAATATGAATAAGCCTTGTAGTTTAATAAGCAGCTCAATATGTAATTTTCTCACAGGTAGGATAAGCATGTTACTTTGTTTATATTTGGAGAATTGCATAAAAAAATTGTAACTTATTTTTTAAGTGGAGGTGGTGGGGGGTTATAAAATTTAATAAAGCATAACTAGTGAAACATTTCGTAGCTCAGAGTGTAAGAATCTCTTTGAGCTTTCCAGATTCTATGAACTTGTCTTATTCCAAGGCAATTTTGATCCTAGATACATATAGTGTTACAGTTGAAGAAAGACCAGTGTTCACACATTTGGAAGTAGCTGATGATCTCTCCTTTGTTGTCTGTGCTGATGCCACTAGTAATATCTACTTGGTGAACCTTGATGAATACTTTGAAGAGTCTCCTTCACAGCTCATTGTTCCTGTGTGCTCCAGAGTCAGGGGCTCTTCAGTGGGGAGTGTTAAGTTTCGGTATGAACTGAATGATGAAGATTCTGTGGCACGTGATTTAGAAATGTCAGGTGTTGCTTATGGAGACAGGGTGTGGAAAACAGAGTTGCTGGCTTTCAGGAGGGATGCAAAGCAAGCATGCCTTGGAAATGTTTCAGGTGAGTGCGATATGTAGAGCTATAACATCATGTCCATGAGGTCACATCAATAGAGGTACAATGCCATGCCATTGAAATATTTGTACATACATACAATGTAGTGAGGCAAGGAATTTGATTAATTATCAAACTGGAACAATTGTTTGGAACAATTAGTTCTCAGTTTTTAAAAACTAGACTGTTGAACTATTTCACTTGATTCGTCTTCTGGAGTGATGGAATACAATGTGACATCTGACATTTACCACACTTTTTTCTCATTTCATAGATGTGAACAGTGTCTGTATACCTCCTGTAAAGAAGAGGTGGTTTTCAGACTTAGTAGGTGCTGATGATGGAAGTCTCTACGGTGCATTCAGTTCATGTAGCAAACAACCATTGACAAGCACTAGCCGAGTGAGTGGTTTTAGAGCAAAACAGAGAGACGAAGCAGAGATCATTACTGAAGAACTGCCATTTACTGGATGTGTTCAAAAAACACTTTTCATTAAATGTGAAGCGCGGATGGAAATGTTCACCTTGGAAGGCATATCAGTGACACCAGCATCGTTCTTGTTGAACTTTAAACCAAAGAAACTGAAGAAAGATGAAGATCATCCTACTCACATGTCACATGGTGTTCTTTGCCTGTTTTTGTGCAAGTCCAAGGAATATGTTTATCACTGGTACGATCTCTTGGGTTTTAATTAACTGCAGCATTATTTAAGGACAAGTTAGATAGAGGTGCATACAGTTGAACCTGTATTAAGCAGCCCTGTATTAAGCGATCACCCTCTATTAAGCGGTCAGTTGTCAAAGTCCCGAAAATTACTTCCCTTAATTACTGTTATTTTGACCTCTATTAAACAGTCAACTCTGTTAAGTGGTCTCGGTCACCCTTTACTAAGTCCTGATGAGCTGTTTCTATTTTCCTGACCTGTATTAAATGGTCACTTTGTAAAAGGAAACCACTCAAATACTAGTTCATACAATTACAAATAGCACACCAGGTAGTTGATTTCCTTATTTATTTTCACAAATCATTAAATCGCCGGATATTAATGTTTCTGCCTTGAGGTCAAAAGTCTTGTCAGCATTGCGAATTCAATTCTTTTTTCATTAATTTCTGTTTAAACCAGTTGCATGAGAAGTCATCCGGCCATGAAAATGATATTCACATGCCACTTCTAAACCATAGTCACCTCCTCTGTTTACGCGCTTCCCTTTAATGATGACCTTTCCTGAACTTGACAGTCTCTTTAAAAACTTAGTACTTTGTACAACCTGTATTAGGTCGTCAGCCTGTATTAAGCGGTCACTTAGCCATTCCCCGAGGGTGACTGCTTAAGGTGGCTGAACACAGTTTTTGATATCTGTGTTCATTCACCTTTTTCTTTAAAACCCTTGGTCCCTCAGTCGCCAAAAATGGCAGCAAGCAAGTTAACAACACAAACTTTGGTTTTTTGATGGTTAAGCTGACGTATGTACCGTTGCCATGGCAACATGAATAAATATAAACAGGCCTTTAAAATCGGTTTTGTTTATTTATAGAAAATCTAGTTATTAGATTTTCTTTATAATTTGCATGCAACAAGCTTATAACGATTCTCACAAGTTAACACCATTTTGCTAATAATTTAACAGAGGGATCTTTAATTATCCCTTGTTGAAGGTTCACTGGAATATCTAGAATTTCCTTTGTTTAAGTTCAGTTATTTTCAATACTCCAGTTACTTATTTCCTTAAGTATTTTCGTGCCAAATTTCGTGAAATTCTAAGGAGTGGTTTTCGAGTAATAGGTGTATTTCCGAGAGTGCAGTTTTCATTCAATCGCAATTTTTTGACTTACTATGCATGCGCTGCATTTAACTGGGTTCTTTTGGTAACAAAGAAAAAGCTGAGAATTGCTGGGTTCTTTGCATTGTTACCTTTTCTAACATATCTTTGTAATAAAAGACTAAAGCCATCAATACATTGGGTTCAATTATAGAGAAAAATAACGCAGATAGTGCGGGTGTTGCATGAATAAAATGATTGCTCTATTGACGGCATGTTTGTTTATTGCAATCCTTGTGCACGTGCTGAATTGCAGCAGCAAAAGCGCGCACGAAAACTGTGTTCGGCCACCTTAATACAGGTTCGACGTAACTTCTTCAGTCTTTCCAGGTGGCATTCACTACTGTTATGAGGATACTTGGTTACAGCAATGTTACCTCCTCTGTATGGTTCGAACTGTACTGTTCAAGTTCTTTGACATGCATTTTGTTACTTCATTTAACATCTTTTGAAAATAAGAAATGAAATTAACAGTACTTTTTGAAAAATGTTATGAATGTTTTGTAAAACATGCAGATGAGTGCATTGCATTCAGTCTCTGACACAAACAAATAGACCTTACATAGTAGGTTACTTTTGATGGAGGAGTGCTTTCTAAGAACACTGGTTGCCAATCTTTTTCAGGTTATCAGAGCCTTCAGTTATTGTTCAAAGCTGTGAAACTGTGTATCCACCTTTACTACTTACCACCAAGTCTATGGTAGCACCAGCATTTGATATCAGTCAAGATCAGCTGGTCCACAAAGTAATATAAACTAAGATTTCCGTTCTTCCTGATTTTCATCAAAAGAATGAATCTAGATACTTTCCTACGTTATGTTTTTATTTTTGCATATATCCTATTGTTTTGTATTCTATGTTAGGTAATAGCTTCAGGGCTCCTGTTGATAGCAGAGATGATTTGTAAGCTCCCTGAAGGGACTACCCTGAAAATTTACCTATAGATTTTTTACTTTCAAATAAAGGTGTCTATCTATCTAAGTAGAAGAAGCAAAATAGTTATGCTTCAAATAACATTCCATTGGTGTACAGCTCTCCTTCTTTGTTAAAGACAATTGTCATGAGTGCATATCATTTGAGTACCACTACTCACTGTTATTTCAAAACAGTTGCCGTAGCTCAGGGGAAAAAAATGATTCTATGTGAAGGTCAGGGAAAATTCAGGGAATTAAGAATCTTAACAGAGAGATTGTGCAGATAGAATACATACTGCTGATCTTGCACTGCCATGGCACATGTAAATTGTGTTTGATTGGTTTGTTTCTTATGAGTGGGTAGACATAGTCAAGTTTACCCAGACACTGCACATACCTACAATTGCTAGATGATGATGCCTTTTATTACTCCTTCTCGGAGCATAGGCTACAGATAAAGCACCTCCACCCTCCTCTGTCTCTGGCCATCTGTTCAATCTGATTCCAGGTGTAGCCTTTTAACTGGATGGTACAATTGCTAGATACTAGTGCTTTAATGTCTCCTCAGATAGGCATTTTATTTTTCAACACAACAAGGCAGAAGTGTGGCTAAAGAGATGTTTGTTTTGTTAGGGATGAGTGTACTCTGATTTTGGCATGATTTTAGCACATGAAATGACCCTTTTAACTTTGATAAATGTGTTTTATAGGTGATCATGTATGAGAATGCAGGCCTTGCAGACTCATTATGCTTTGTGAACCAATGGGATCATTGTACTATTCCAATTCATGCTCTGGAAGTGGCTTTGAAACTGAGGCAGCTTGACACAGTTGCCTTCTTTTTGAAGAACCAGGACAAAGGCAAGATTGCTTGAAGCATGCACAAAGGATTTATAAATTTTCTAGCTGTTTCCATGGGTGTACTAAGCTCTTCCATAGTGTTCAAGGAGACAATTAAAGAATTTGCGATGAATGATTAGCTGTTCTTCTAACATCCTAAGTTGCTTATGTGAACTTTGTGGTTTTTGATTTGTGGCAAAAATGTATAATTAAGGCAAGCAAGTACTGTTTCCTACTAAATGACTGCACATAGTAATGACAATTCACACTTAATGGCTACATTTCATACATTAGAATTTTTTTTTTTTTTTAAAATGGCATCTACCACTTTTTAGTACATTATTGTGTTTTATTATATGGCTGTGTCTCACAAGGACTGGGAACTGCCGAATTCACAATTTTGATTGGCTGAAATCGATATTGACCATGGTCTAGATTTTCCCATCTAGACCAGCATCTAGACTGATTCCATTTTGCATTGAAAAAGTAGCAAACTAAAATATAGAAATGTTCACCATTTTCTTTTATTTTCTTCTCAGTCATTTATGGAAGTGCCAAAAAGCCTGATGACAAAAAAAAAAAAAAAAAAAAAAAGTAAAGAGGATGAGCAACTTTTGGCAGGTTTAAGTTATGCTCATTTCTGTTTGCAAGCAAAATGTCAGCAAACCAGTTAATACATTAAACGAGTTAGAGTTTTCTTCTTTGCCATATAATAAACATCTTATTAACTGAGCTAAGTCGGTCTGTATGGGAGAATCTTGACCTCAGTCGTGTGTATAGACCTCACTGCGTTCGGTCTGTACTCACGACCTCAATCGAGATTCTCCCATACAGACCTCCTGCTCGGTTAATAAGAGCTAAGTAAAAAGGTCAGGATTTCTTCATAGAGGTGTTAGTGAACTTATTAACTTGCGGTGTTTTAACAGCCTTTACCAACAGATGTGCTGCTTTCATCTCCTCACCAAGCTCTTTAAGCTCACCATCATCATCACTAAGTGAAAGTCTCATAGGTACTACTGATGTTGAAGTAGTGACAGAGGCCCTTGTTAGAGCTGTAAATTATAATGTGCAGCGTAAGTACTTGCCAACAAGCCTAATGTTCCACCTAACAACAATGAGGTGGGTCCAACATTAATCCCTTAGATTATGTAATACTTGTTTTCTAGCAGCTTTTAACTTTGCACGGGGTGTTGTACCTTTGTAGTCAATTTGTGTTAGAAGCTGACAGATATTTGCAATTGTGGACAGCTTGGTTTTGAAGAGCTTAGTCTATGGTACAGTATATGTATAAAGACAGTTATGAGTACACTGTCACTGTCAATTTATGCATGTTATTGCTTGCTGATTAGACAAAATGGCCTCTTTACAAACTTCTCAGAGTGCCAAAGTGTGTTTTAATTTATCTGAGTGTATGTGACAAACATTATTACTATTAATTATATAATGATTTGCTTCAATCTATATAAAGCAGTAAATAAGTAAACACTACTTTCCTTGTAGAGCAACACTATCAGCACTTTACAAGACAACTTGCACAGATGACTTTGAGTTATCTTCACAACCTAATGGAAGATGGAGCAAAGATCTTAGAAAGCAAAGATTTACAGGATTCTTTCCATGCAGATGAATCTGGACAAGTAGCACATACTCCATTTTATCAAGAAATAATACATTGCCTTGAATATCTCACTCAGAGTGTTGTAAAGCTTCGTTGCCATCTTGCCAACATGCCATCGGTCAATACTGAAAGGTCTGATTCTAATGATGCAAGTGGCATGCCTTTTGCAAAAATAGAAATGGATGAGGAAGATGTATCAAGCAAAAGATGGACCGAAATGAGTGATGAGGTACTCTTTCATTCAGATGTTAGATAAACATAGTTGAACCTTTTTTGTTTTATCAATGGTATTTGCAGCCATCTCACAGACATGTACAGGGCCACCTTGTTGAATGGGTTCCAAGGATGTAGTTGATTATTGCTTTCCAGTACCAGAACTTGGCACATGAAATCAATAAAAGCATAACTTAAATTGGCCTTAAAACACCACTCAGATCATTCAAGGCCAAATTAATTGATGCATTCATTAACATTTACTGCTTTTATACATTCTAGCATTTTGTGGGCTCCCTGTTAAACAGATGGCTTGTTAGTTTGGTTAAATTGAATCCTTTTGCATTTATTTAATAATTATATGATTTTCATTATCATTTAACAAATTATGTTATTCACAGTTGTGAGCTGTCCATTAATATGAATTTTTAGGAGGTTGTTGAAGATGCCATTGTCAACAGACAGATTTGCTCAGCACAGACATTCTTTCAGAGCAGGAAAGAAGTACAAATGGTAGGATGGAAGGCCAACAAGTGCTATTATATTTACTAACTAATTTTTGCTTGTGTACCAACATACAAGAGGGAGAATATAAACTGTAGAATTGTCAACATCTGAATTTTGTAAAGCTCTTCAGAGAAACTGAGATTCTTTGTGGTGAGGGTATCAATCAATAGTAAAATGTGGTTAAAAGTGTATGTGAAATAAGTGATCAATAGATTAGACTACATTAGCAAATATAAAAGCCATATATACAAGTGTACTGCCTTACTACACTAAGGGCACTGTAAGTACATGTAGAATCCCGGTTCCCCTCATATGTACCGTAATTTCTGGCAGATTACCTGCGGGTAATGCGTTAATTTTCCAGTAAACTACCGTTGCTGCGGGTAATAGGGTGGTGCGGGTTATCTGATAATTTTTTAATCTTCCCGTAAGTATTTAACAGTAATTATTATAGTACTGGCAGAAGATAAAACAAAGATAACAGTCATTAAATATACGCTTGCCACAAACCTGTGTAATGCCTCATTTGTTTAAACGAGGAACATGTCCTATCAACTCTTGTATCGTGCTTTATTTGCTATGAAATTCTTTTAAACGTTGATTGATTATAGCTGATGCAAGTCGGATGAAATCATACAAAAAAAATTCCATACAAACAAATTTTTCGCTAGGCGTTTGTGCTTTGATAGTTTTCTTACCTTGTCAATTTCACAGCTAGTTTTTTTTGCTTAGAAAAATTCTCACCTAAACCTTTTAACGTGTCTTTTATTGTGGAAAACACAAAGCCTAACTGAAACATGATGCCGACGTTTGTCGGCACGCGTGCAGTGAAAAAATAGCATTGACTGTGATAAAAAAAAATGCTTGACGCATCAGCGAAATATTCCTAGCTAGCGCTGCCTTGAGTTATAGAGTATTTTCCCGTTTCAAGCAATTTCTTAGACCCACTACAACCTGAGATACCATAAATATCTTGGTGATCTGTTGAATTCATGGCGCCTCATAATTAGTGGAACATGATAAAAAATATAATTGTCGGCACGAGTGTAAACAAAACACTGACAATTGAAGAAATAATACAAAAATACTCGACGCATCAGTGGAAAATTTACAGTTAGTACTGCCTTGATTTAAAAAGTATTTTCCCGTTTCAAGCGATTTCTAAGACCAAGTAGATCCCGAGATATTGTTTTTTTGAGAAAATTGCGAGCCGAATTTTACAAGTCCGTTCAACTCTCAGTGAATATCGAAAACAATGGGTGTGAAAATTTACTCCACGCTCCAACAACGAACGCTTCGCATTCTGTTAAGTCTTAAACATCAATACATTGGATATTTAACTTGTAAAATCAAACTTAAGAAAGTAATGCTGAGGAGAGTGCTTTTAACTGCCCTATTGGTGGCCAAGTAGCAGAAACTTTTATCTTATTCCAAATGGACACGAACATGAAAGGCTTAGTCTCGCTCGATCACTTCAAATTTGTGAGTTCTCGAACTATTTAGCATAACTTTCTTTTGTTTTTTCGGTGCGGGTTATCTGCCAGTGCGGGTAATCTGCTGAATCTTTTTTCTCATTTTGGCAAAAAACGACCGGTGCGGGTAATCTGCCGTGAGGGTAAACTGCCGGAAATTACGGTAATTGGCTCATTTAGGAAAGTTGTCGCTTTTATTTAGACTTAAATAAGTTTTTTACTCTACATCAAAGGATAGTGCCACAATATAGCAAGTTAGCTACTACAATTGATATTTCAAATCACACTCTTGAATTTTCGTAGCACTTGCAGTTCTATTTGACTAAGCAGAGGCATTTATCCTCCTGCAGCACTTGTAAGTCCATGGTAGTGTACACTCTAGTTTATGTAGTTTTTGCTGTGTTTTGTGTTCTAACTAAGCAAATATAAAACAGTTCACGGTGGTTACTTAAAATCACATCCTGTCCATTAGTTTTGTAAATGGTCCAGCAAGTTTTTAGAGGTTAATGAATTCCTCAGAGTTCACTGGTACAAAACATGGCAATGACCATTAACTGCCTTTTCAGTACAATTCTGAAAATATGCTTTAAATATTAACTAGAAGCTTATTGTCCTCGTTAGAGGGGTTTTCAGTTGAGTGTCATAAAACCAAAACCAAGGTATCCACTTTGGCCAGTCATAAGGGACACTGCAAATCCAATGCACCAATCAAAGTTTGAAGTAAATTCAGAGAAAAACCTGAATGAGCATTTGGACTTGGTTTTACTTATGATTTGATGAAGAAGTGGCACAAGAGTTTTAAGCCAATCATGTAGCACAGAAAATGAAAACCAATTACTTTTGAACACTCCACAAAAATTGCTCTTACTATTACCTGCTTGAAACTTGTTTATTACCCAATTGAATGGCAACCATGTAAAATAGCAAAGTTTACAATCAGTCCAACCATTGTCATTTGCTATAGGAAAAGGGAAGCATATTAAATGTTGTGGCTGCACTTTGGTAAATCTATAAGTGTTGCAGTAATTTCATAACTATGAAGACCAACACAACAAGTATTCTAACATTATCAAATGGTGATTATTTCCAGTCTGTGAATCAGGGGGATGCCTTGTGTGATGGTTCCCTTTCAAGCTTCATTGAAGTTGGTCTCAAAGCCGTTCTTCAGAAACTTCTGCATCATGACATGGATACAGTGGTTACTATGTTAACAAACATGGTAGGTTACACACAAAAGAAGGAAGACATTCACAGTTAACTAAAAACCTCTGGTGATTCATCTGACTTGTTTTCATTTCTACCCTACTGTGGAAGATTGTTTGGAACATTTTGTCTCGATTCAAGTGTATTATGCTTCCTTTCCACCTGACAAAGACATTTCTGATAGGTCCCATTTCATATGACCAATCAAAATCTAAGTAATACAGTCCAGTATTGCATGGTCACACACACACACTGCCAGGGATTGTAACAATTAACGTGTCAACTCTTGTTTTAAATGTTTTAGAGTTTGATTTGTAAAGTTTGTGATAACAGCAGGAGCCATCATATGGGTGTCAAGATAATGTTAAATTGAATGAATGTTTTGGTGACTGGCCATGGTATAATGTGCTTTATTGTAATCTTTTGTTTGTTTTGGTCCATTTCCTGCTTAGGACCAGATTATTTCCACTATTTTAGATTAAATATCTGTTATGGTACTACCCATACATGCATCCTGTGCTTAGCCATCAAACGTGTTTGCCAACTAATTACCCATAAAACTATTTCCTGCAGGGTCGTGATGTTTTGCAACAGCTTCACAAGATCTGCCTGTATACACTTCATAGGCCTCTTAGAGATTTTCTGGTAAGTCACACCTTCTACTGATAACTTGCTATACTTAAACATAAACTTGAAAATGCTTGCATGCATGTGTGGTTAGTTGTTGCATCTCTAATGTTTTTAAACAGTCCTTACATTTATCATTTTCATCACAGAGAAGCAGTTTCAGCTTCTTTCACCTGACTGGGTAGAACTTTCAATTGGAAAAGTCAATTATATTATTTGATTTTGCAAAATATCTGTGACCAGGGAGGCATATAGATTGTGTTTAAAGCACACCTTACTACCATTCATCAGTTGCTTCTATAATGCAGAAGGCCTAAAGAAGGAAACACTGCAGTTCTTAGCATCTACATGTACTTCTTGAACAACCTCACTTTGGAGTCTGATATCCATAGTGTCCAATTTTCTTCACTGTAATAGTCTGACAAGCCTTGAGCAATCCTGCCTACAATGTGAAACAGCAATTGCCACCTGGTCTTGGTTGTCACCAACTAATGTGATGTGTGGTACAGAGAACAGAGTGTTGTGTGTCTTGTTGGCTAAGGGCGATACAAAAACAAGTCAGAGGCCTCATGGGTCTTTGCCATTACACTTTATCACTATCCAATTTAAAAATGTTCGGTGTGTAGCCAGGCATGTTAAAAATTGGTAAAAAAGGAAAGGAATTAAATGGTTGTCACTGGCTAAAAATATGGTTATCGGACGTTTCGGCCACTACTGTTGCCTTCTTCAGCAAAAGATGGAAAATGCAAATGTTAAACGGCATCCTGCTAGAATATGTAATAGATGTGTGATAAAACTAAATGAGCAATAGTCTCTAGAGTATTCTTAATGAGTGTAAAAATTCTTAATGCCATTGTACACGTTCGGTAGCGCTATGTGTTCGTTTATAGCGTTCCTGTCTCGCAAGGAATGCCAAGCTTCAAGAATTAGTCTTTGTTTCCATACTGATGATCTGTCGACAATTTCAACGTTCTCCAAATCTATTTGGTGACCGTTGAGCATATGGTGTTTGGCCAATAAAGAGTTTTTGTCCAATGTTGCTATAGCCTTTGCGTGTTCTTTCATACGTGTTTTTAACGCGCGTGATGACTGACCAACATAAACACAGTCACAATCTTTACATTTGATCTTGTAAACAATGCCTCTGGAAGCCTCTTTCTCGATCTTGTCTTTAGGTTTTTTGAGTATGTTCGAGATGGTACGAATAGGTTTATGGGCGACCTTGATATTGAAACCTGGAAGAACGTTTGCGACTCTTTCAGAAAAACCTTTGGCGTAGGGGAGGATGACAAAACCACGATGGTTGGTATCATTCGTTTCTTGTTGTCTACTCAGTTGGCGGCCATTGTGAATGAAATTTGCAGGGTAGTTATTAGTGGCAAGGGCTTTCGTTACTCGTTTAGTTTCCTGTGAAACTTCCTCCTCCGTGGAAGGAATGTTCCTTGCACGATCCATGAGAGTGCGCATGACCGAGTGTTTATGCTGAGGATGGTGGTGTGATTTGAAATCAAGGTAACGGTCGGTGTTAGTAGCTTTCCTGTAAACAGACACAGCGATCGAGCCATCTTCTTGTCTGGTTGTTTTTGTGTCGAGAAAGGCAATGGAACCTTCTGATTCTATCTCGATTGTAAATTTGATGTGAGGGTTGATGGAATTGAGATGTGAGTGGAATTCATCTACGTGCTCTCTTTTAACACATACGTGGCTGTCATCTACGTATCTAAACCACCATTTAGGAGGGTTAGGGGTCGATGAGAGAGCCTTTTCTTCGACATGTTCCATGACGAGATTGGCCAAGATGGCGCTGACTGGGGATCCCATCGGACAACCGAAAATTTGTTGGTAATGGTTGCACATAGCGCTACCGAACGTGTACAATGGCATTAAGAATTTTTACACTCATTAAGAATACTCTAGAGACTATTGCTCATTTAGTTTTATCACACATCTATTACATATTCTAGCAGGACGCCGTTTAACATTTGCATTTTCCATCTTTTGCTGAAGAAGGCAACAGTAGTGGCCGAAACGTCTGATAACCATATTTTTAGCCAGTGACAACCATTTAATTCCTTTCCTTTTTCACCAATTTTTAACATGCCTGGCTACACACCGAACATTTTTAACTACATTCGTAACAAGAACGGCAGCGAAGCCTTGAAATTGGCTAGAACAATCGAACGAGTAACACTCAGTGTAACTAGATTCAAGGACCATCTTCATTTCAACCACCGACTAAAGGACAACAACACCCTGCCTAAAAGTCTCCAGTTCAATCCACCCGTCAAGAGCAGAGAAGGCTGGAAAATTGCTAAGAAAGCAGGCCGGGCCTACCTACGGCTGCGCATCTCGAATTGTCACACGCAAATCAAGAAGTTCTCTCAACGTTTGTCCCAAACAACACTCAAGCTATGAGAGATGATTAACAAGGAATCTTTTGACATTCTCCTCCACACAATCAAACAAAGATCACAGTGGGAAGCACAATGGAGAAGGGAGTGTCACAAGAAGAAACTCCATAACATCTTGCCACGTCCACATGGGCGCGAAATCAACCTCAAGGAGAAGTGGGTCTTGAACATCTCTGATAGACCTCTATCTACAAGTGAGCTTTCAGCATTAAGCCTCAACTTCAATTTTGCCATCACTCCTAAGGTTTTGCCAGTGCCTCAAATTGTTTCCTCAATTGAATCCGGCATAGATCAGCTCCCTGACGCCGAGAAAGACCTTATCAGAGCTTCGGTCACCTCCGCCATCAGCAATTGTATCCTCCTCAACGAAACAACATTACCAATGAAGTGGAAAAAGCTCTCAGAGACCTTGCCAAAGACACGTCGGTCACAATTTTACCAGCCAACAAGGGCCGAGCCGTAGTTGTGATGAATACCAACGATTACACCGACAAAATAAACAACCTTCTAAACGACGACAAAACCTACCACGAGATAACAGACAAAAGAAGGAACCCAACATCAAGCACCGAAAAATCCCTCAACAAACTTCTCCTACAAATTAAAGATCAGCCAGCCTCGCATGACAGCAGCAAGAAACAGCTGGAACCGAAGCTCTACTACAAACTTCACAGCACCGATTCCACACCAGCATCCTTTTATGGCCTTCCTAAAATCCATAAGGAGAACGTCCCTATCAGACCAATTATGAGTGCCATTGGATCTCCCACATATGAACTATCCAAATACCTCGCCAACATCTTGTCGCCACTTCAGAATAATGAATACACAGTTAAAAACAGTGCATCTTTCGTCGAAAAGATCTGCACCTTGTCGGTAGATCCCGACGAGGTTCTAGTATCTTTTGACGTCGTGTCACTGTTTACTTGCATTCCAACCCACCTAGCAATCGAAGTGGTTAAAGAGAGACTGGACTTTGACCAATCACTACCAGAAAGAACCAACTTGTCTATCCAAAATATCATGACACTTCTACAGTTTGTCCTCGACAACAATTTCTTCATATTCCAAGGCAACCATTACCAACAAATTTTCGGTTGTCCGATGGGATCCCCAGTCAGCGCCATCTTGGCCAATCTCGTCATGGAACATGTCGAAGAAAAGGCTCTCTCATCGACCCCTAACCCTCCTAAATGGTGGTTTAGATACGTAGATGACAGCCACGTATGTGTTAAAAGAGAGCACGTAGACGAATTCCACTCACATCTCAATTCCATCAACCCTCACATCAAATTTACAATCGAGATAGAATCAGAAGGTTCCATTGCCTTTCTCGACACAAAAACAACCAGACAAGAAGATGGCTCGATCGCTGTGTCTGTTTACAGGAAAGCTACTAACACCGACCGTTACCTTGATTTCAAATCACACCACCATCCTCAGCATAAACACTCGGTCGTGCGCACTCTCATGGATCGTGCAAGGAACATTCCTTCCACGGAGGAGGAAGTTTCACAGGAAACTAAACGAGTAACGAAAGCCCTTGCCACTAATAACTACCCTGCAAATTTCATTCACAATGGCCGCCAACTGAGTAGACAACAAGAAATGAATGATACCAACCATCGTGGTTTTGTCATCCTCCCCTACGCCAAAGGTTTTTCTGAAAGAGTTGCAAACGTTCTTCCAGGTTTCAATATCAAGGTCGCCCATAAACCCATTCGCACCATCTCGAACATACTCAAAAAACCTAAAGACAAGATCGAGAAAGAGGCTTCCAGAGGCATTGTTT
>NC_138145.1:30382439-30577439 GCF_964199315.1 Orbicella franksi
ATACAGAAGGATGTATTGTATCAATTTTCCAATTTCATCAGAGTTTCATTGACTACTGTATAAGACTAAGGCTTGTCAACCTCTTGTACCACTACTTGGACTTCTACAGGTTAGTACAAACATATTTCATTAATGTAACTGTAGTTAGAGGGAGGCAGATTGTAGGGAGAAGACAGCATGAAGGATTAAGTCAACTATTCACAACAAACATTTTGGAATGTTATGAGGCATCACTTGTGTCAAATCTAGAAGGACACAGCCAGTTTCTCCTGCAACTATTAAAGCTGTTGTTGAGCATCACAATCAGGCTTAGTGGAAAAGAGGAAATTGTGATCAGAGGATGTTGAAATTACTTTCATGTATCAGTGACTCCAAAGTGGTGGCAAAAAGAAGATAAACATTTCATGACACCATTTTTCCTATACTAATATTTTGACTATTCTTACTAATATTTTGATCTTATCATTATCAGGCTATGTGAATCTGTACAGGGTGTGAAAGAACTCAGATTGGATTTGAATAGACCTCATTGGGTTGACATGCTGATTAAGTGTCGACTCCTTGGACGTAACTGCAAAGGTACATACATTGTATTTTTGTCAAAATTAATGCTCTTTTCATTTTAGTTTTGCCATAGATATTTCATACTTTATTAGGTACACATATTCCTATCAAGTGTTACTTGTATTTTCTTTGTCATATGCTGCAGTTGTAATGTAAAGCTGTTCATTTAAAGGAGTAGGTTTTGGTTAAAAATTTTGGCAAAGAAACACCAAGAAACCAAAGCAGCTCCCTATAATTGTATTTAATGTTGCAGTAGTGATTTTAACATGTAAAAGTGAATTGTCATAGTTTATAGAGAACTATGATTCTCTCCATTTAGATCCTGATGCTGTTTTCCAAGCCAGTCTGGCCATGGCTGGGTATATGTTAAGCATGGAGTCTCCAACAGTCACTAACATTCTGAAAGCTGGACACCCAGTAATAGCCTTAAGTAGTCTTCTGTATGGACCAACCACAGTTAATCAGGTAGAAAAATGCATTTTACGATACTGTTGTATACAAAACCGTCCCATAACTTACATGTCTTCAGCCAAGGGTTTATGATAGTTAGTCCAGAAAAAGCCACCACACCCCCATGCATCAACTACCCATTGTGACTGAATGTCTGTTCATTAATTTAGGGCTGGCAGGAGAGTATCAAAAACATATGGCTCTCCTTTCTGGTTGATAGACCTCAAGAGCTTGCTGTGATTTATATTGACACCATGACCTCAAGCCAAAATTAATATTATTCCATCTAGCCTTGTCACAAGTGCAAACATCTTGCTACTGATGTTTGAGACCTTCACATATTTATTTCAAGGCATGCATTTGAGATAAACACCTTTTTTGGCTAAATTAATGATACAAGTCAGTGGGAAACTGACATGTTTTTCTTGGGGCTTTCTAGTTTTCCTCCATCCACATATAATCTCCACATAACTCTCCACATTCCCAGCTCAGTTTGATATGGAGCCTCTCCCTTGAATGACAATTCCAGTTTATTTATTATTTATACATAAAGAATTTTAAATGTTATTTTAAAATTCTTTTTCTGTTTATTTATGTAAATTATTTCTGAATCATCTCAGGCCATCATCTCATCTGAATCACAGCCCAGAATCCCAGTTTGGCAAGTGGAAGACCAACTTATGCATGAATCTCTCATGAATTTCCCCAAAGTGCACTCAGCTTTGTTTCCTACAACATCTGGTTCTTGTGGCATTGAGCGTCAGGATGTCTCTGTTTACAGACTTCTACAGGTGTGCAATTGGAGTGTTAATTGTTTAAACTGAATGCAGGGTTCATCTTGCTAACCAAGTGAATGATAAATTGTATCACTGTAAATCCTGAGACCCTTGGAATTGTTGATTTTTGTAGAGCTGTAGAGATTCAGTACAGCCTCCAAATTCAACATGCAAACTACATGCAGCCAAATGTCTTGCAGTTGTGAAGTACACCAAGTGGCTGCAAAGACGTACAAACAATAAAAACATTAAAAAAATAATACCTCAAAGTACATATTTCACCCTTCATAGCCAAGCAAAACAACTGGAAACAAGTGTCCTCACAAAAGCATTTGCATACCATTTAAAAGAATATGCTCTTCAACTTTGCATCACAAATAAAACATGTAGAGGCAAATCTGGCATGTCTCAGTTTATGATATGTCTATCAGCATGGTGTCATACATAACTACTGTTTCAAATGACTTGATTATGCAAAACCTTAACATCTCACATAACTTGTAACTCTCCAATTACCTTTATTAATTTTAAAGGGAAACTCGCCATTTGAAATTTCTAGACTATTTGGATGGCAGCCAACAAATGACCTTGCTCCCAAGGGAGGTAAGATCCTTTTTCAATGATTAGTACTTTTCTAATATGGTAATGCAGTTTATTAACTTTTGAAAAGTTCAGCCTTTCTTGTCACAAGAACCAGAAACAAACTTTGATTCTGTGTGCACATCTGAAAGTTCAATCCAGTCACACTTGGACAGTATACCCTTTCAGTGCATTAAAGTTCTTGCGATACCTTGAGAAGATTGATGCTATCTCCTGTCCTGTTTTCAGTAGAAAGGATGACTTTTCATTGATGAAATTTATATATGCAAGAATACTGCTTAGCTTTGCTTCTACTAGACCAAAGCTGTATCGCTAAACTTGTGATGAATGTGCCAGAATACAGTATTGATTTTACTTTCCATTATTTTTGTTTTTCAGACACATCTTTTGATATGCCACATTTTTCTAATGACCTGTTAGTTTCCCAACATGGACATGTTGAGAAGTTGACATTTTCATATTACCTTCGCCATGGGAGACCCTCATTTGCTTTCGTATCTTTTATTGGCGAGAAGCTGAAAGATGCTACCATGTCCAAAGCTAAGTGAGTCAAAAGATTAAAATTCAGATTAAATCTAACTGTTGTTTATCTTCCATCTTGATGCTGTGTCACATGTTTATACTTTTATGATTATAATTATTTTGTGTATCATTGCAGAATACAACAAGCAGCATTGAAGGCATATAGAGTTGCTGTGCAGCATTTGACAAATCCTTCAGTGTGTGCTGCATGTGTGGCATTCATGGAAATGCTTGGGCTGGACAGCACCCCTCTTAGAGTAGACATACAAGCTGCTGATAGACTGTTGGCACATGCAGGATTGGAAGATCTCCTAGGAGATGATGCCAAGGAAGGCAATACAATGGAAGATACTATTGGTAACTGCGTTGCTCTGGCATTTAAGTTGTATTTCTGTTAGGACCAACCACTTCAAACTGAAAGTGTTGTCAACCTTTTTAAGCAATATCGCTTCAGGATTATTACTTCTCCAACGCATTAATAATCCATCAAATTTAAACAAAGGAGATCATGACCATGACAGTGTTTGGATATCTGATGTAAGATTTTTTATTTTATTCCTCCATTTGTTTCTTCATATTTTTTAATTAGTTGCGATTGAAAAGAGAATTGCAAACACCTCTAAGGTCGTCAAAAATGCCTTGCCTGTTCCAGGCTCTTGGTAGTTTGGGATGAGTGAAAACAAGCGAGAGAAAAAACAAGGGAGGACTAAGCCGAGGAACGGCAAGAGAGCCTGTAAGACTTTCTTTAACGACCCTCTTCTGGTATAGCAGGAACTGCTATACCCTCTGATTGGTTGATTTTGACAGTATTGAGTACTTTCAACACCCCGTTGGTTCCCTCATTTATTGTCAATCAGAAAGATGGTCAGTGCGGTCTTTCTTGGACGACTGTCTGCAAGATATCCCCAATACTCAAGCGATAAAGAAGGAACAAGAATTTTTTGTGTTGTAAATCTTGCTTGTGGGAAAGACGTTTCATTTTTCAGCTCTTCACCAGGGGTCCACGACTGGCTAAGACTGCGATGAAATCAGAAATGTGAATGAAGCCAAACAATAGCTTACAATGACATGTACAGCACGCAAAACAATCAACAGACTTTCGCGTAAACAGCTACATTTGAATCACGTGGTGCCAGAATGAGCAAAGGACGAAAAATCCTACACATCGAGCTCGAGAGACATAACCTCGATCAGAAAATGGCAAGAAACATAAGAAAGTCTCTAGGCAAGCATATAGCTTTCTCAAAGTAAAGCTATGCCATTTCCGAAGAAAAACTGCACAAGGACAAATAAAGCTAAATATGATATCCGTGACAAAAAGCACCATGACCTAAACAGTTCTAATTAAACAGCCGTGCCCGTCACAATATAGAATGCAAGCATGCTCTCAGAAAATGTCATATTTTGTCCATGGAGAGCAAATACATGGAGACTTAAAAGCCTATCTTGCAATAGAAATGAGCCTAAACAATGCATAAGCTAAGCACATAGCAAATTACAGAGGTGCCACACTTGGCGAAGTGACATGCAGATAACAGCGGGCAGACCTATGACCTCTAAAAATTAGCTATAGCACAATCTAACGGCTCAACTCTACTTAAAATTCCTCCTAATAATTTCAGAACATAAAGTGCCCTTTATAAAGGCAAGTGAAGCAAAGAAAAGTTGAGAGACTGAAAAGAAAACGGCAAATGTACAAATGTCACAAACTGCAGGAGTCGTGTAGGCCCAATAGAAAACATGCAGGCAATAGGAGAACGTTTCCAGCTAATTGCATTGACAAGTTGACATTTTTACTTTTCGACACCTCATTAAACCAATGGTGGTCAGAAGAGGGTCATTAAATATTTTCTTACAGGCTCTCTCCCTTCCCTTCTGGCATTGTCCTCATCATTTTTTCTCTTGCCCCCTTTTTTTTTTTTTTTTTTTTCACTCGTCCACTACTACCGAGAACCTGGAACAGGCTAAAAATACCCTGTTGGGCATCATGTTTTCATACCTCATCTCAGTGTTTGGAAATGTGGTCAAACATGACAGCCAATTAGGAATTCAATGAACCAAATCAACCAAACATGAACATAATAATTCATTTTCACCTGCGCTCAGTATAGGGAAGAATACAATACAATGCAATGCAATGCAATGCAATGCAATGCAATGCAATTTGAATTTGATACTGAATTCATCATAGTCTATTGCCCTGTATAGATCTATTAGAAAAAATAATAATGAAAACAATTTATCTTATATATCTTATGTATAGCTTCTGAGCTTCTGGCATGTGCTGGAAAAAGCAACCAAAAGCCCGAGAGACTTCTCATTGCTCTGAAAAGAGCAACAAGGAACTTCATCAGTAAGGAGTGTTTGGACAAGTAAGTTAGTTCTAATTTCTGTCTCACTTGAGGGAACAAACATTTTTGAAGACACTGATGGCACAGAAATAAGTGTAAGCATCATGCAGTCAACTTGAAAAAACTTTTACCTCAGTGCCTATTTTGTTCCTTTTCATGAGAGGAAGTGGTGAGGCCCTGGTATTGTTTTATGACATTCTCTTTAGCCTTTGCTTAATTTTTTTTCACTGGTATACCCAGCCTTCAAGGATACTCTTCTACTTTGTACTTACCTATATTAATTAGCCATTTGTAATTCACCTTTTTTTTTTTAATTTAGGACATCATTTGAAGCAGGGCAGCACTGGAATCTTGTAGTTTTATTCTGTCGCATCCATAAGATGGAATTCCCAGTGACATTCCTACAGGATTGTGCAAGGGCAGACAAGTGGCTCCCTTTTGTTTGTCATGCACAAGCATGTCAATTTCCAAAGGAGCAGGTAATGTATGTTGTAATGTACTAAACAGATGAATGGTTGAGGACAATGGAATGAAATAAATGGGCTTGTATTCACACCAGAGGCTGTTGCGTCATAAGTAAAAAATAAATAAAATCATAAAGATAAAAAAAAATTAGTTTAGCTGGTTGACTTAAAAACCCCTCTGTTGTGCATGAAGGGCAGCGGCAAATTTGTGCCACAAATGAGGAGGTATCTCTACTTCAGTCAAAGCCATACATTTACAGCACCCATTGTCCTCTTTGTTCAGCTGGAAAGACATCTCACCTTTGATTAGATGGGCACACCATGTACAGGAAATGCTAAGGCAGCCCTAACTGCCTGCAATATGGTCCTCATTTAGCAGAATTAAGGGGCATATAATTCATGCTAGGCTACCATATAGTCTCCCAGCTATCCCATAATAATGCCTATAACACCCGTGTGGGTCCATTTACCCATGTAAACCCTTGAATACCCTTGCAAACCCTTGCATACCCTTGCAAACCCCTGTATACCCTTGTAAACCCTTGTAATCCCTTGTAAACCCTTGTATACCCTTGTAAACCCTTCTGATCCCTTGTAATCCCTTCTATACCTATGTAAACCCTTGCAATCCCTTGTAATCCCTTGTATACCCTTGTAATCCCTTGTATACCCCTGTAAACCCTTGTATACCTCTGTAAACCCCTTTATACCCTTGTAAACCCTCACAAACCCATGTTAACCCTTGTATACCCTTATGATCCCTTGTGATCCCTTGTATACCCCTCTAAACCCTTGTTTACCCCTGTAAACCCTTGTATACCCCTATAAACCCTTGTATACCCTTGTATACCCCTGTAAACCCTTGTATACCCTTGTAAACCCCTGTATACCCTTGTAAACCCTTGTGATCCCTTGTATACCCTTGTAAACCCCTGTTAACCCTTGTATACCCTTGTCTGGATTTCAAGTCCGGCGCCCTAACCACTCAGCCACGCTGCCTTAAATAAATTAGTTGGGTTTCATACGCAATGTTTTTGCATTTTTTAGGCGAACAGAGGGGTATACAAGGGTTTACAGGGATTTACATAGCTATACAAGGGCATACAAGGGTTTACTGGAGAATACAAGGGCTTACAGTGGTTTTCAAGGGTATACAAGGGTTTGCGAAGGTATACAAGGGATTACAAGGGATTCCAAGGGTTTACAAGGGTATACAAGGGATTACAAGGGTATAGAAGGGTTTACAAAGGTGTACAAGGGATTACAAGGGTTTACAAGGGTTTACAGGGGTATACAGGGGTATACAAGGGTATAAAGGGGTTTACATGGTTATATAAGGGTATACAGGGGTTTACATGATTGTATAGGGGTACACAGGGGTATACAAGGGTATGCAAAGGTATGCAAGGGCATACAGGGGTTTATAAGAGTGTACTGGGGTATACAATGGTATAAAGGGGTTTACAAGGGTGTACAGGGGTATACAAGGAGGTGAGTAATTAATGTAAGACTACGTATAATGTCCCGAGAATATGGCTGTAGCTCTAGTATACCCCTGTAAACCCTTTGTATACCCCCTGTAAACCTTTGTTTACCCTTGTATACCCCTGTAAACCCTTGTACATCCCAGTAAACCCTTGTATACCCTTGTAAACCCTTCTACACCCCTGTAAACCCTTGCATACCCCTTTAAACCTTTGTTTACCATTCTATACTCCTGTAAACCCTTGTATACCCTTGTAAACCCTTGTATACCCCTGTAAACCCCTGTAAACCCTTGCATACCCCTGTAAACCCATGTAAACCTTTGTTTACCCTTCTATACCCCTGTAAACTCCTGTATACTCTTGTACACCCCTGTAAATCCCTGTATACCCCTGTAAACTCTTGTATACTCTTGTACACCCCTGCAAACCATTGTATACCCCTGTAAACCCCTGTATACCCATGTAAACCCTCGTACACACCTGTAAACCCCTGTATACCCTTGCAAACCCTTGTATACCCCTGTAAACCCTTCTATACTCCTGTAAACCTTTGTATACCCTGGTATACCCCTGCAAACCTTTGTACACCCCTGTATACCCCTGTAAACCCTTGTATACCTCTGTAAACCCTGGTATACTCTTGTTATACAAGGGTATACAAACGTATACAAAGGAATACAGGGGTTTTCAGGGATATACAAGGGTTTACAGGGGTTCACAGGGGTATACAAGGGTTTGCAGGGGTATACAGGGTTTCACAGGGGTACACAAAGGTTTACAGGGGTATACAAGGGTACACAATGGTTTACAGGGGTATACAAGGGTTTGCAGGGGTATACAGGGTTTCACAGGGGTACACAAAGGTTTACAGGGATATACAAGGGTACACAATGGTTTACAGGGGTATAAAGGGATTTAGAGGGGTATAGAAGGGTTTACAGGGGTATACAAGGGTATACAAGGGTTTATAGGTGTATACAGAGATTTACAAGGGTATACAAGGGTTCACAAGGGTATACAAGAGTATACAAGGGTTTACAGCGGTATACAGGGGTTTACAGGGGTATAGAAGGGTTTTAAGGGGTATACAGGGGTTTACAGCGGTATACAAGGGTTTGCATGGGTATACAGGGATTTATAGGGGTAAACAAGGGTTTACAGGGGTTTACAGAGTTTCACAAAAGTATACAAGGGTTTACAGGCATATACAAAGGTATACATTGTTTACAGGGGTATAAATGGGTTTGCAGGGGTATACAAAGGTATACAAGGTTTACAGGGGTATACAGGGGTTTACAGGGGTATACAAGGGTTTATAGGGGTATACAGGGATTTATAGGGGTATACAAGGGTTTACAGAGGTATACAGAGATTTAGAGGGGTATACATGGGTTTACAGAGGTATACAAGGGTTTACAGGGGTATACAAGGGGTTACAGGGGTTTACAGGAGTGTAAAGGGATTTACAGGGGTATACAAGAGTTTACATGGGTTATACAAGGGGTATACAAAGGTTTACAGGGGTATACAAGAGGTTACAGGGGTATACAAGGGGTTACAGGGGTATACAGAGGTTTACAGGGGTATACAAGGGGTTACAGGGGTATACAGGGGTTTACAGGGGTATACAAGTTTATACAAGGTTAAACTCATCGCAAATAGATGAGCTTGGGAACTGGTGCCTTAAAGGTTAGCGGGGTGCCAAAGCCATAAGCCGCTAGGAGGTATCCATGGCAACCCTGGAAAGCAGGAACCACCCAATGAGCGTCCGCTAACCGGCACCGTCACACTGAAAGAAATTCAGTGGAATCTACTTACCTGGGGAATACTTACCCTGACCAAGAACAAAACGGGAGGGAGGAGAGGGTGCAAGAATCCGCAATGATTCGCAAGCAAAGCAGTGCAACTGATCCGCAACAATCAGCAGAATACACTACAACAATATTATGCAATGAACCATAAACCCCTGCAAAACCCCTGAAGGCCGCCCCCCAGGTCACGTACTCCCAAACACAGAAACCGCTGGCTGCATAAGCTCATATTTAACTTGCCTAAATGATATTAGCTGGATGGGCACACTAGCTGGCTGCATTAGCTCGAGTTTAACCTTGCCTAAATGATATTTAGCCACATTTAAACTCATCGCAAATAGATGAGCTTGGGAACTGGTGCCTTAAAGGTTAGCGGGGTGCCAAAGCCATAAGCCGCTAGGAGGTATCCATGGCAACCCTGGAAAGCAGGAACCACCCAGATGAAACCCTTCTCCTGGTGCTTGGAGAAAGGAGGGACCCGGGGACAGGGTGACATGGTACCTCCGATCCTACAAGTTTATACAAGGGTAAATGGGGGTGTACAAGGGTTTACAGGGGTACACAAGGGTAAAAAAAGGTTTACATGGATTTACAGGGGTATACAAGGCATTACAGGAGTTTACAGGGGTATACAAGGGGTATACAAGAGTTTACATGGGTATACACGGGTATACAAGGGTTTACAGGGGTATACAAGGGTAAAGAAAGGTTTACATGGATTTACAGGGGTATACAAGGGGTTACAGGGGTATACAAGGGATATACGAGAGTTTACATGGGTATACAGGGGTATACAGGGGTGTACAAGGGTTTACAGAGGTATACAAGGGTATACAGGGGTATACAAGGGGTTACAGGGGTATACAGGGGTGCACAAGGGTTTACACAGGTATACAAGGGTTTACAGGGGTATACAAGGGGTTACAGGGGTATACAGGGGTGCACAAGGGTTTACACAGGTATACAAGGGTTTACAGGGGTATACAAGGGGTTACAGGGGTATACAAGGGGTTACAGGGGTTTACAGGGGTATATAAGGGTTTACAGGGGTATACAGGGGTGCACAAGGATTTACAGGGGTATACAAGGGTAAACAAAGGTTTACAGGGGCATACAAGGGTTTACAGGGGTATACAAGGGTTAACAAAGGTTTACAGGAGTATACAAGGGTTTACAGGGGTATACTAGAGCTACAGCCATATTCTCGGGACATTATACGTAGTCTTACATAAAGTACTAACCTATAAGGGTATACAAAGGTATACAGAGGTTTGCAAGGGTTTACAAGGGTGTACAAGGGTATACAAGGGTTTGCAGGCCTTCATTGGTTAGCATTATTATGGGATATCTGGATGACTATATGGCTGGGAGACTATATGGTAACCTACCATGAATTATATACCAATTAGATTACTCAGGATGAGATGTTCAGCTGAAATTCAGGACCTTTTTACAATTAAACGTGTTTTGCTCATTTGCATGACTCCTGCATCCCAGTTCTTGTTATAACTTCTCTAATATTTTTGTTGCTATACTTTCAGGTGGTGTATGTCATTGAGCATGACTTCTCAAATGCTTATATCCAGGAACATTTGCAATTAGCATTTGACAATGTCCAGGTGATTAAGGTTGAAAATCCATCAAGTGATGAACTCACCAAGAAGCGAATGCGGAAAAGGAAGCTTGTTAGGACAGGAGAACAAGTAAGTTTGTTTCTTAGTTTGTCATGTTTTTACCACTAACTGGTAGAATGCCACTGTATGTCAAGTCTGACTAGTTCATAGGAAAATCAGAGACTCTGCCTCTTTCCTTTTCTTTCCACCCCTACCTCTTACCTTAGATTTCAAATTTGTATGAAATGTTGTACAAATTCTCTGTTGGGAAGTGTCTATTACATTCTATAATCCTTTAATATAAAAATTTGCTTTCTCACTGAGTGATAAGGTAAGTTTATCTAGGGATATGTTAACAGTGGCGCCCAGGCATGGTGCTCAAGTACGATTCTGGCTGGGCACTGATTTGAACATGCCTTTTTTCCAAGTAACCACACCAGAATTTGGGCTCAGTGCCTGTGCCTGGGTACAAAGTAATTGGGCACTAAATGGTACTTGGGTACTTAGAGTACCCAGTGTCTGAATGCAACACTATTTTGTGCAAGTGCCTAGGCACCAGTGCTCAGGCACCAAGTGTGGACACAGCATAAGAGCTATTGAATGTTGAGGAGTATGTTTTGTAACTACCAGGACTAGTACAGTGCAGGTTGTAAAGTTTGATATTACTGATAGTACATGAGTTTGGCCTACCTTTCAGGCGGTAACACCTTCTAGGGATGTCCGTGCCCAGTTCTACTCTCGCATGGGTCTTGTTGCAACCACAACTGCACAGTCTTCTCAAAGTATAAAGGAAGAGCCAGCTCCTCATCCATCATGTAGCAGTAGTGCTGAAGATGAACAAAGCTCTAAAGAAAGAGCAAACCATGGCAGTGACAGGGAATCTAATAGCAATAAAACAGAACACGAGACTGATAATAGGCCAACAATAACTGTTGACTGCCCAGGTACTGATTTCCCATTTTCTCTAAGGCATCAATCTCTGATCTGTCTTTGTTGGGTAGGTCATGCAATATTAAGGCTTGGCTATACTTGATCTTTATTAAGTCAGAGACGTGGTAATCCAGACCATAATGAACTGCTTTCCATTGACAAGTATGATGTTTCATATTAAGTGTTTCTTTGTAATTTAGTCATATTCAAGTGCTTATGAAGTTGTAATATTTGGCTTCATATTGGAACCATTCACTAGAAAGAAGCACATGTTCTAAAACAGGCAAGCAATTGAACCAACTTAATGATAGAAGTCTTTCAACTCTCAGTTAATGTCTGGACACCCTTATTTTATTAAGTGCTGTCCATGATTAGTTTGTGTGATTAACAACTAAATCCATTGGCACATAAGAAAAGACTTCATATACTTTTACTCACTTGATTCTCTGTTTTTCAGAAGTGCTTCTTGATGCTGAAGAGGTACATCACAATCTGTTTGACATTCTGTTCAAATGCCAATCAGTTGAGGTCCCCTGGAGGCACTTACTGGCACATTCAATAACACTTCACAGGTCGCTCCTGTCAGTACTGGCCGCTTGTTTCCAGGTAAGTCATGGGTGCATAATGGGGCCTTGCAAGACCTGCTGTTTTCTTGATGATTTAAGTTAATGCTCAGGCAAGGAAAAATGCACAGTCCATTCCATTCATAGGGGTTAGAGGAATCAGATAGTTAAGGTCAGGGTCAGCTGGGCAAGATCCCTTTTTTAACAATATTTCTCAGAATCAATATTTGAAATATTATTATTAATATCTATTAAAGGGCTTTCAATTGAAAGTGCTTACTGGAGTATCGGTACTTACTAGAAAATAAACCATTAGTTAAGATAATTAAATTCATTGAAACAGAGTCACCTTTACTGGAGAGGAAATACTCATTGGAACAGGGGAAAACATGAATTTGTGCATAGAATAAGTTGAAAGCTTGCATTTAACTTGTATTTGCCCCAGCAGTCCATACTCTTCTTATTGATATCCTGGAAAAAGGTATGTGTACTTGAAGTGTTGTGTTAGCTAAGGTAATTATTGCCTTTTAGGATGCCAAGCTGCTAGATTGCTTATGTGCCTGGCTGTGCTCAACAGTGAGCCCCTCTGTAGTGGAACCTGCTGTAACAACTATCTCAGGTAAAGAGGTTTGAGTTTTTATTGTTCATGGTCAAATGGTTTTACATGACGTGGTGTATGTCCATGTAGTGGCTATCCTGTCTTGGAGAGTTTGTATGTATTGAACAGAATTATTTTATACTTTTTGTCGGATGTTGTTTTCTATGTGTATAAAACAAACATCTTTTAGTTTCTAAGCTAACGTTTGTGTTAAAAAAATGCACTACTTTCACTGTGAGATTTTGGCAATCATCAATGAAAGGTATCTCATGGTCATCGACTTGTTACTATAAAGGCACATCATGTTAACTGGAAAATAGTCAGAGAGTGGTGTTGTACTTCTTAAGCAGTCCAAGCAAAATTGGCAGTAAACAAGTTTTCCTTTTACAACTTCTGCCCCATTCTATGTACAACAATTATTATCCTTGTACAGCTGTATTGTAAAGGATTTGAGGCACAGTATAAAGAAACTAGCTCTTATATATCTATCTAATTAGCTCATTATAAATTCCAACCTCAGACTGTTGAGAAGCCAACTATTAGGGTTTTTTGTTATTAATCACTAATATATTATTTATTAACACTCTATTAATTAACAGGAAGTCATCAACGAGAGTCTTGGGATATACAAAGTATGATTCCTTTTTCTTCAATACATATTTGCACAACTGTCAACATGTTCTTTATTCAGTCAAAGACATCAGTTACCGGTGCAGGTTGCTCGGTATATTTAACTAATAACTAAAGATTTTAAACTAACTCATTAGAAATCTGTTTAAAGCTTCAATCAGTATTATTGTATGATTGATCATCTTCACATCATGCACAGTACCCATTATATTATCTTACGGATATTTCTTTCTACTGCTAATACTCCTACTAATTCAATCCATTATTTAGGTGGTTTCTTCACTGTTAGGCTAGGTTTTTATTTCAAGTCTTTTTTTATTATTTATTTATTATAACTTATTTGTCCTACAACAGAAAATTACAATTTTTTTTTTTTAAGAAAGCTTACACTAAATTGGTGATGCAAGGAGACCTTGAAGAACCAAGAACGCTTTTACTATTAGGTGTTAAGGCCTCCTAAACTTACAGAGTCATCTAACATAGTATCACTTTTTTCAAAAGTCTCCTTGAGAATGAAAAATGCACTGGAGTTTTTCATTAGAGAACAGTACCTCCACTGGCGTGTGTAGCACTAGCTGACAGCGGCAGAGTTTGACATAAGTAGGCCTGGAAAATGCTGAGTGGCCTTGCACATGATAGCAATTCTTTTAGTTTGGCTAATTTAGAATACACTCACCAAAGCATTTTCACAACAACCCAGAACAAGAAAAAGCAGAGAAAAAACAAGAAGAATGAACTTTGTAAAAGTAGTACATAAAACACCACTACATCTTAGCCATTCACTGCACTCGGTCCTTAAGCCCTGGTGAAATGGGAAATGTTTGGCCACCATTCAAACAAGATCAATTATTGTTTGGTGACCAAACATTTTCCTGTTTGGACACTTGTACACCTGGACACCTGTTTGACCTTTTTTTTTTATAAAATTTGAATGTCGATAGCATTTGATCACACAGTGTAAAACATTTTGTTCAGTTGGATGGTGATCAAACATGTTTCATACTGTTTGGCCATGTGTGGTGACCACACAATGTTTGATTGAGTATTGTCACCAAACATTTCCCATTTAGATGGGGCTTTAGGTCATGAGCTTGAGTCACTCTTTTAAGCCTGTACTGTTGGTCAGATAAATTCCCATGTATCATTTTTTTTTTTTTTACTCAAGGAAGCTGTGTTCTATCTTTAAACAGAGCTTCAGTGGCATCAGTGGACGAAGGAGGACCTCACAGCACTCATCTTAGCAATAGTTGATAAGAGAGAGAAACTTGCACACACTCTGGCCAAAGCATTTTACATTTTTGATCCAGTGAGTCTGTTCATTTTGAAATGTACCCCCAACACTGTATTTATGCATTACTTGAAGTCTTATCAACTTAAAGTCAGATGACCTGTTGCATTAAATTGCACATGGAAAGTGCAAAATATACCTTTAAGCGAGTTTGGGTCTGAATGGCTAACATACCTTTTATGGGCTTCAGCAGCAAATCAAGCAAGCTCTGCTTGGATTTTGCTTTCTTACATGTAGTTCTAAGATGGCAAGTTTTCCACTTCAATAGAAAAATATGCCTCAAGAAAAAAGATTGATAACAGAGTTTTAAACGCTTAATTTATGTTTCCCTCTCCATTCAGAGGAAAATAGGCAATCTTTTCTGGGTACTCTGGAATTAAAGATGCTCTGTCTTAGTAGCAGCATTGATCCAGTGGCTGGAAATGCTATAGAACTAAGGGTTGTAAAAAGATGGCATAAATTACAATTGTTTACCATGCTAGTAACCCTCTTGCTTATATTATCCCTTCCCACAGGCCAGTCCTCTGGTTAAATTTTTTCATTTCCATGAAACATTTCTGGTGCATTCTGATTATGATGCTTGCAAGGAATATTTGATTGCCTTCAAGTTATCTTACAACAAGGTATGTGAAAGAGAAGTGTTTCTTTCTGAAAACTTATGTTGCCATGTAGATGCACAGCCAAATGCATGCAACATTTCAAACCAACATATTGCAACTTTGAAAACATGATTGATCATTGCAGTTATATACACAACTTAAGCAGCTGTGAAATTAAAGCCTGAAAAAAGTTAGGCTTAATGGGATTTGAAGGTCCCACGACCTCTGCGATATTGGTGCAGTGCTCTGCCAAGTGAGCTATCAAGCCAACTGGCAGCTGGTTACATTATGAATTCATAACATACCACTGACAGGCCATGGCCAGTCGCAGTTCAAATATATGATCTTTCATATATTCACTTGCGTATTGCAACATCCTTGCACACAGCACGTTGCACTTGTTTGGTCACTCTCTTAAACCATCTGAAATTTTACAACTTGTTTATCTCTATCAATTACATTGTCAGCTGGCCATGAAGGTGGCTGTAGACAAGCACGTGGATGTGCTCAAGATTGGGACATTAGAGTGGCTGGAAGAACTAACAAGTCAAGTCACAAAACAAATGCTTACACATTGTGAGAGTGCCCACCAACAACACCATCTTTTAGCAATTTTGGCACGAACTATGTTTGGAAGAAACTTTTTGTGTAATGGTATGTAGAATGAATGACAATCACACTGTAATAGCTACTGAGTTGAGTTAACAAAGGTTATAAATTTACATGTATCAGACAAAGACATGATAACATACATATAGCTATCAATAGCAGCGACAAACAGCATCTGTGTTAAGTGTAGTTCTCAAGGTAGACAGAGCATTTGCATGTGGACAGAGCATGTTATATAGTGTTTTTCAACGACTTTCAAAGCACTCTGTTGTGTCTTATTTTGCTATTGCATTTAGTCAGCTCTGAAGCTGGCAAAAAGAGCATGATGTACTGTAGCCATTTCTGTACTGGGGAAGAGAAAACATGCTCACAATTCTAACCAAACCCAAGCAGGTGTGACTTGCATACTGTCTTCCTGCTCTTGGCACCAGTGGTAGTTGTCATGATAATATCATGGTTGATTCACTGTGCTATTAAATAATGTTTAAGGTCTAGTGATTAGTTAGCATTTGGTAGATGTCACTGCTTTCGATGGTTTTGGTTTTAAACTGTTTCTATTCTTGTTTAGTGCCTGATTATCATGAACTGCATGAAGTGAGCACGGTTCTTCATGGCACAGACACCGACATGAGACTTGAAGTAATGCTGGAGAAGGGAAGTGAAGACAGCCAAGTTGAGAAGGAAAGGGTGCTGCTCTCATTGCTTAACACTAAACACTTTACAGAGGCTCGAAAGTTTGCTGAATTGGTGAAACTGTCTGGTGATCACATTATACGGAAAGAGGTGAGTAGAAATTGCACAACTGAGCAGAATACAACTGCAACATCAACAAAACAACAGTGTGAACAGTTTTGACATTACATGATCTACTGATGAAGGGTACGTCAGAACATCTGGAATTATATTTGACTTTTTTGTCTCTTTTAGTATACTCAACTATCAACAACAACAGTAGTAATGTTATTACTTATGATTAATAAGAGTTCTAGTTTTGACAGATAGATTACTGAACAAAAGGAATAAAAAAAAATGTTATTTATGATGTCAGGTAAAAGACAAAATTAAAAACGTAACTCTAGACCTCATCTGAAAATTAGGGCAACCCTTTGTGATAAGAGGCTAGTCCAAGTCAGGTGATGGTTTACAGAAAAGCTCTGCAAAAAGCTCATTAGCTTAAATATTATAAGAATACTGACTCCAGGTCATATTGCTTATGTAGAAAATACCAAATGTTGTTTCATAATTGATTGTTGGTACATGTACTTCCCATACAATACAATACAATACAATACAATACAATACAATACAATACAATACAATACAATACAATACAATACAATACAATACAATACAATACAATACAGTGCAATGCAATGCAATGTAATGCAATGCAATGCATACAGTACCCTTTATTTCACCTCAAATTTAAAATAGCAAAATTGCTAATATCTTCGAGAAAATGAATAAATGAATAAATAAAAATTAATAAGATGGATATGGAATAATAAAATAAGTCTATAAAATTACAATATGTACAATTACGTAATTAATGCAGTGGCATCAAACCATTTACAACTATCTTCAGAAGGGATAGCAGTCGGTGTCAAATTCTAAATTACGAATAGTTGATTTGAAAGCTGCAACTGTTGGTAGTGACCAGGTGGTATTGGGGAGGGAGGTCCATAGTTTACTTCCATGGTAAGATAGAGAGTGCAGGCCGTATCTAGTGGCATTAACATGAGGGATAACAAGAGAATGTCTACCACTAGTACATAGATTTACTGTATGCTGTGGGTTTTATAACTAAACATATTGGTATTATATTCCAGGGCCAGCCCATTAAGAGATTTATATACTAATATGAGGATATAATGTACACGCCAATTAAATAATGCTGGTTGTCCCACACGATTAAGTAATTGCATATAATTACTGTCGTTGTCATTGAAAATGAAATGTAGGCTGCATTCAATAATTTCCCATATGTTTTGTGGAGAATGCACTGCAGATAAAGACAACATTGAACCCTGGGATTTTCATGATGTTAAAGTACATTGTATTACGGCTCATATAACTGTCTGCACTAGATACTCACCTCTAAATCTCAGTTTGACCACCAGCACAATAACACACACAACTCCTTGTTGCAGCAATGTTTTGTTATGTTTCCTGACACGATTATTAGTAAGAGTGTACTGTGGGTGAAAATGTTTTTGCTCCTCCAAAGTTTTCTTGGTGAAAATCTTGAAAAGACTCAGGCTTCAGTGAGTTTTGAACCATTGACCCTTGCATCTGCTGGTGCAAATGCTCTTGTACTGAGCAGAAAAACTAGTAAATTAAATGCTTTCTTTATTGGAATAGGGTAAATTAACAGTGTAATGTTTTGTTTCATATTTTGTCTTTTAGTCTTTGCTATATCGAGTCAAACAGCCTGTGACAACAGTTGCTTTTATATAGTGACCCATCTGTAGCTAACTGATTGCAAGATTTGGACTTTTGCACTTTCTGATATCCAGGTTGAAGCAGAATTGGAAAATGCGAAGAACTCCATGCTATGGGAGATAGAGCAAGGACGACTTGCATTCTGGCACAAAGCAGAAAAGTGTTTCAGAGACCATGGTTGCAAACCAGATACTGTTGGCTCATTCTTTGAGGTAACCAGCATGATATAAACAGTTTATGTCAGGCTCTCCAAACTCTCCAAACTTCTGTAGATATGATTTGTTCTTTAAAATCACAAAATTGCAAAAACACAAAAGTGCTACTTAAGATGTTGTTATCAAGATGAGAATGCACGTCTTTGCAATGAAATGAGACCCCAGACTAAGGGACATGCAACTTTGTCATAGGGACAAAATGTACATCAATGCTCTTGGGGAGATCAGTTGATAAATTAACGCTGGCTTAAAAACTGTAATTATTAAATAAACTTCTATGAAGCGGAAATATTTCTCTCATTGATAAAAATCGTATCTTTATTTGAAGAAATATTAATAATTATCTTCACCCCTTTTAGCTAGACATTGCTACTCAATGACATCATTGATGACATCAATGAAATCTATGAGTTATCAATGGGTAACTGATGGTTAATAATTTGATTAATAAGTCATTATTACTGATGATTAACAGCTAACCCATGCATAATCGATGGACCACAGAATTTTTGGTCTTGATAAGTTATTGATTCCATTGATTAGTCATCGATGACACTGATTGGTCGTTGACGATATTGATTAGACATCAATGTATTCTCAAGCAACACAAACCATACCGAGGTATAGTTCATGTAAAATAATACATTCTTAGTGTTAATTCCTCTTATTATCTTCTTAAACCAGTCGCCTAATGATTTATAGCAGGAAAGTATATAATTTAGAAAAATGCTGGAAGATTGTAATAGATGTACAGCATATTACAAAGTGTATATTACAATGAGTAATCAATGTGGATTAAAGGGGTGGTGATTAGTCAATAGCATCAATGAATAATCAATGACAAAAACAAGTAATCAATGGGCCACAAAATTTTTGTTCATCGATAGGTCATGGATGACCAATAAACAATGACTAATCAGTTGATTACTTATTGATTACCTGGTCATCGATTAATTGTTGATGTTAATGATCGTTCATTGGTTACATCTTGTCGTAAATGTTTTTTTCATTCTTCCCCCTCCTTCCTGCAAAGAAATACTGGCAGTGATAAATGCTAATTCGTGGAAATCCAGAACAGAATTCTGCCCCTCTTTCCACCCTAGAAGTTTTACTATGACTAAAATAGCTGGGCATACAACTCAACATCATATTGTTTTACAGAACCAAGCCAGTGA
The DNA here is from genome assembly GCF_964199315.1 of Orbicella franksi. Lineage (NCBI taxonomy): Eukaryota > Metazoa > Cnidaria > Anthozoa > Scleractinia > Merulinidae > Orbicella > Orbicella franksi. The sequence continues at coordinate 30,402,127 of NC_138145.1, forward strand.
CACTGAGCTGTCATTTACTGAGCGTGCTATGCTTCTTGGAATAGCAGTGAAGTGGTTTTCAAATCTGCCCTCTGATCAACAACAAAAGACACAAGAAGATTTACAAGATCTTCACAAGAAGCGATGGCTGTTTAAGATACGAGCAGAAATCGAAAAAGACTTTGTGGTTAGATTATGTGATATTCTTATTGATAACTTAATTAGCATTGACCATTGTCGGTCTGTTTTGTTCGAGCTGAACAGAAATTACAAGTCTGGCTAAAATAAAGCTTGCTAACTTTAGAACCTGTGAAAAATTAAAATCACCATTTCAATAATATAATTTTTTTTACCAAATCTACCCAATGTAAGGGTCTGGGTGATAAATTGGTTGAATTTTGAATTCCAGAGCAGAACACAAAGGAAATACTTTTGAAACTATATTTTGTCAGCATTTCTGTATATTCTTGCTGGTTGTATCAGCTTTGGTGAACTTCCATAAGAACTGAAGGTTTCAACGGGGAAAAAATTGTAAAATGGGTGAAATATGTATTAGAGAGTTGCAATGTTTCAATTTTTCTCCATAATGTTTTTCAATTCCACCCAGGGGAATCTGACCAGATCTGTGAGCCACCTGGAGTTTCTTTCCCATGAAACAGAGATGGAGTTATTAAGTGAAATCAAGCCAGCTAACATAGAAGTAGTTTCTCACAAGACTGTCAATTTAAAAGAACTTGTGCAAGATGATACTGCTGAAGTACAAACAGACTCTGAATGCCTACTGGAAACAGAAAAGGTGACTTAATAGCACTTTTGTTATACATTTCAATGATTTAGCTGCCTTTGTAAAAATGATGCTTACTGTACAGTAAATATATTTTATGTAGTCTGCCACAAATGGCAAAATTAACTTTTTTGCTTGTGTTGAGAAAGTGTGCAGAATGATACTAATTGATCCTTAGTAGAAAAGTAAACTTTACATACCCAGGCAAATTTTACTATTTGTGGCTTAGTTACTCCATAAAAACTAAAGATTTTTTTCTTACCTCAGCACCAGAACAAAAGCTGACATAAATTGTCAGCTGTTGTTCTGATGCTGAGGCAAGATGAAAAATCTTAAATTAAGATTTTAGCTTTTACGGAGTATAGTGCTGTGCTCCTTATTATAGACAAGTCCACATTATAGAGGTCACATTTTAAGAACAGAGATGTTTTTGTTTATTCCAGGAAATTAGAGCTTTGGAGAAGGTGATTGGTGACTTGTTGGAGGGTTGTCATGTCAGTCGGGCACGATGGCTTGCAAGGTTGTTTAATCACAGCTGTTTGGAGTTAGATGTTGTTATGGTATGACATTCTATAATTTACAGTCCAGTCATAATAGTAATGATAATGATGATGATGATGTTGATCATGATAATGATAATGATAACTGTATCAATTGCTGTATTGATTTTTTAATGTTTAAGTGCGAGAAAAGAGAGGTGGTTTTCACTTAGGTATAAAAAGTAGTTTGCATTGACTTTGGTTTTGCATTACTATGCTCAGTGTACTTTATGTATTATTAGCCCTAATTTTAGGCAGCAATGTATAATGTTACACGGACTAATACGTTGTAACTAGTTAACATTTTATGTTTTGTGATTCTTTTATCTAACCTTACATGGTCAAGTGTCATAATAGTGGATTATAATATAATGCTGTGTCTCACAAGGACTGAATTCAAGAATTTGACTGTCTGAAATCGATATTGACCTCAGCCTAGATTTTTCCATCTAAACCGTCATCTAGACTGGTTACATTCTATGGTGAAAAAGTTGCAAACTAAATACAAAAATATTGATTACTATATCCATTCGAGTAAGCACCCAACACTCGTATTATTTTAATTGTAAATAATGTAATTTGCTTTAATTGTAAATCATGTAATTTAACAGAGAAGAGCCACCTTGTGGATCTGTTAAATATACTATTATTATTATTATTATTGTTGTTGTTGTTATTGTTATTATTAATTAGCACCCACCTCGTATAAGCGCCCATCCTAAAGGCAGTAAAAGTTAATAAGCGCCCAGCCTCAAATAAGATTCTCCCATACAGACCTCCTGCTTGGTTAATAAGAACTAAAATATTAAACAATGTGATCTATTTTCCTTTATGATGTCCTGATCTGTTGCTCTCATGGTAATTTGTTGGCAAAATCTGCTTGTACACAAATTGTAACTATTTAATATCTGAGGTTCTGACTCAGCCTAATGATCAATTTTATTGTCCAGAGTAATGATAAAGATTGATTTCACTCCCACCAGTCATGCATACATTTGGCCCAAGGAACACGTTTTGTGGACACACTTGATGATCACGTTCAGATCCTGCTTTCCTACAAGGGACGACAAGAAAGCCTGGATAGCAGCACCAGGCAATTCCAGCGTTCGGGCAGTTTTATTTTCACATCCAGCTTCACTGAAAAGATGGCAGAAGAGCGTCATGACTCAGTGTCCTCTGCAGACTGGGTCAAAGTTGAAGACATCATCACTTCCATGGAAAGTCTGGCATTCCACTGCAAGCAGGGAAAAAGATGCTGTAATTGTATCATCACCTGCTACAGGGTTGCTCAGGTAACATGATTGTCAAACTTTCATTACTGTCAAGTCAGTTTTAAGAGGTTCTTATAATTATATATGAGCACAGATAATTTCTCCCTCCCAGGGAGAGCACAGATAATTTCTTCTTTCTGTGCCACTCTGGGAGGTGCGGTGGCCTCGTGGTGCACTTGACTCTGTAATGAGCGGTCCAGGTTCAAGCCCTGGCCAGGGACATTGTGTTGTGTTCTTGGGCGAGACTCTTTACTCCCATGGTGCCTTTCTCCACCCGGGTGTGGGGGGTAACCCTGCGATGGACTAGCATCCCATTTAGGGGGGAGTAGAAATACTCCTAGTTGCTTCAGGCTGCTGAAACCGGGTCAAGCTCAAGCCTGGTGAGCCACTTGGCTTGTATGCAGACTATACCTACCTTACAGATATCTAGTATACTTTCCCTGTCACGCAGTGTTGCATGACAGAGAGAGGGCCACAAATGGACTAGTATACTGTATGATCAGACTTGTACTGTTTTGTTTTGTTTTTTTGTGGGGGGGGGGGGGGGGAGGGAGTGGTGATTTATTTCAGTGATTTATTTGTTCCCATCACGCCTGGTGTGCCCTCACCAATTGCAGTTAAGTTCATCACTTGTTATGTGTATGTCTACATCTAATTTCTGAGAAGTTTAAAGTGGTTTCTTCTAATTAAAACTGCTTTATTTAATTCTTGCAGACCCTTGGCCAGGAGTATGAGACTATTGTAAATAAGAAGCCTTTAAGCGTTCTTCATTCATTGTTACTCTCTGTATTTGATAACCGCTATAAACTGATGGAGAGTTACATTAAAGCTACACAGCTTGACTCTGTGCAGGTAATAAAAGAGTTTTACAGACTGAGCTGTTTGTAGCTAAATGACTGATGTCTACTGTTACAGCTGGTGAAATACATGGTATCATCAAAACTCATTAGTCCGTCATGATTTTTGGCAACTGCTCATCTCTTAATTGATTTTTCATCATGTCTAAGCCAGTCAATCAGCAAACGACCTTATTCTTAGGCACTTTCAATCTCCTCCTGCTAGTCAGACTAACATTCACTGTTTAACTGCCCAAAACACCACAAAGCCATCACAATAATGCCATAATGGTGTCAAAATCAATCACACTGTTTTTCAGTTGGAGTCCAACAAACAAAACAAGGTGTATTTAGGAAAATGAAAGTGATAGAAAAATGCCTTCTTTGCACATTTGTTGCCATTCTGATGATGTCATCCTTGTATTTTTCTTTAGGTGACACAATTTTTGGCTGACATCATCTTGAATTCTCTTCGTGTTCACAGCACTGGTGAAGGTATAGTTGTTTACATTTTGATGTTGATTGGCATTCATATCAAAGATGGCTTGCTCAACACTGAGTACAGAGCAGCTTTCCATAGTGTAAGTGGTCTTTTGTGTGATTATTCAAAGAAAGGCTATTGAACAGCACTTTCATGTGGTGTTTTCATGCTGTCCAAGGTGGGCCTAACGCGGTTCATTTATGGGTGAAACCAAAGTGCGTGGCAGTTCAAAGGAAAAGTGACTTAAGTTATTAACTTATTAATAAGTAAGAACATTTTGTCCACACAGTGTTAATTGGTAATAACAGCAGCTGCATGGCTGTTTTAGCTATCTCCATGTTATTGTATGGTGTAAATTTGTATTTGTATACAGGGAATAAAACAAAAATTTCAGATGAAAGCTATTGGAATGAGTCCAAACCCTCTTCTGTAACCATTCATATGAAAGCTACTAAACAGTATGGTAACTGTTTATTTTTATCTAGAGATTATCCATTGTAATCCATTGCTCAACCTTCAGATATTTCAGGAAGAGAATACAGCGACTTGACTGTAAATGCGGCACCATCTTGTGAAGACATCAGTCACATGATTCGCTTGTGTCCTGACTATTCCCTGCTTGGTGGCCGTCTCCTGGATACAGCCACATCATTGGCCAATGAGCGTGCTGAAGGAACTACTCTTCCTGGAGGTATTATCACTTGTTTGTGAAATCTTACTCCTTTAGTAAGGTCTCCATGGTTTTGTTTATTATAAGCTAGGACTACTAACTGTACAGTGCCAGGACATTGATGCTAGTTGATGTGAGCATCTCTGGTTCGCAGTATATGAAAACACCTTCATAAGTGGTTCTCAAGGGGGTTATATCTCGCACATATCAGAGAAGGGTAAGGAGTAGGAAAAAAGTCTATGGATAACTGGGAAATTGGTTAACACTATTGTGAGATTTTTCTAAGCATGTTTTTTTTTTTTTTTTTTTTTTTTTTTTTTTTTTTTTTTTTTTCATCTCTGTAGTTTTGTATGTTTCTTATTGCTACAGTAATTGTAAGTGAAAGTTTGACATTAACCCCAAATACAATGCAGTCTTTTATTTCTATTAAGTAACAAAAATTGCGATGGCTGGTTTCTAAATCCTAGATATCACAGTAAAGGAGTTATAGAAATTGCATTTCCAAAAGTTTGGCACATGCTTGGGCACTGGATTAGGCTAAAGCATCTGGTTTTGTTGAACTTTTTAACAGGATTGAACTTAGAAGTGGAGTTGTTAGTCCGTGCTCATGAGTGCCACACATTGGCTTGTAACATGGAGGGCATAGCAGCAGTGCTCCGGAATGGAAGAGTGCTCACAACTGCTTTGGCAGAAACCAGAGATTATATGCTGATGGTAACCTGTTATTCAGTACCTTGAAACATTAAATTCACTGACTTAAACAAATTTGTAAATTTTGCAAGTTTTATACATAGTTTTGTCAAGATGATCATTAGGCTGTGTGCTTGTTTTTTACTCTGCTTGTTTTGGTTTCATGGTTTGGTTGGAAGAAACAGACAAGCAAACAAAACTTTCTTGTGTGCACAATTTCTTTAGATTCATAATTCACAATATTTTTCTCACTACAGGTTCGTCTGCTCACTGGCATAGCTAGGTTCCATGAGATGTCTTACATCTTTGATACTCTCTTTGAACATGAGCATTTTGAGCTGCTTTGTCGAAGGGGAATTGACAAGGTAAATGTAACACTGTTTTACCTTAATAGAAATGTTGCAGCCCAAATACAAAGCCTAAAGAAAATGATTGAAACATCTTGACTGACTTGTTTCAAACTGACATGACTAAAAAGGTTATGGACCTTTTCGGCGATACAGCAGCCATTTTGAATCCTGTTGTTTCAAATAGCTTTTATGGAATGCTTAGGAGGCAAATACATACTAATTTACCCCCTGAGCATCCCACAATAGCTATTGAAATAGCAGAATTCCAAATGGCTGCCGTATCACCAAAAAGGCAGCAAAACAACATTTTGACAACAAAATGTAAGTGAATTTGATGTTAGTGGTCTTGAGTCTGTAAAATCCAATATTGCAATAAATATTTTTAAATAAAAATGACAGAGATAATAATTAATTTTTACATGGCATCTCATGTCCTGTCAGTCCATTTGACTTTTATGTCTCATTACCTTCTTCCAGGAAACAGTTTTCGTTGATTCATTCATTGGCTCTTACTTACTCACTTGCTCACTTGCTGTGTGCTTGCTGGGTTATTGATTTAATTTCTCTTTGGCTCAGGAAAACAAGCTTAAAGTTGCTCTTCTTGAGTACTTACGAAGACAACACCCAGAAGATACAGACAAGTTCTCCATGGTGGCCCATCACTTCAGCATGTACCGAGAGATCGCCCAGACCCTGGAGGAGACAGCTGTGAAACAGCTGGCTAGTCTGGGAGACTGTTTCCCAGGTACTTACTTGGTTTCCTTACTGTAATGCATATAGAAAACATATGGCTGCCTCATTTCTCATGCTGTTGGCTAATTAATAATCAATAAATTATTATCAATTAAACTTTGTCTAGCTGATTCCTGTTTTCATAGCCTTCAGAGTACATTAAGTAGGATTTGAAAATACTTAATACATAAGCCTTGAATGAAATACATGACTTTTTGTGTCATTTCCTATTTTTTCATTCTTTTTTTCAAATAACACTTGTCTGTTGATTGCTCTCACTGAGCAATCTGTTATATATCTGTTTCAATCTTTTCCAGTTTATATTGACCATGCTTACTCATTTTTGGTTACTAGTATTTTTCTTTCTACAGTTTAAAACCATTATTTAGAAAGTGTTATTACAAGTGATGAGTTTTGGTTGTCAAATTCAATTCATTGTATAGGATTCAGTACCTTAGGTAATATTATTTATAATGTAATTTGATTACACGTTGTTGTTTTTTTTAATTCAGAGAAAAAGCAAGGACAGGTAAATGCTGAGAAGGGTAAGTTAAAGGTGCACTGTCATTATTATCACCTTGTGTTTTTGAAAATATTAAAAAAACTAATTTAATTTGCTCTCCCTTAAACAAGTCATTTATTTATAGTGTAATATCTTCATTTTAGTTTTTCTTAACACTTTTCATGTGTGAACCAAGGTTCTCAGTTGTAAGTTTGGTCCCTGTTTGACCAAAAATGCACCCAAATGCCCACAACACTCAGGAATGACCCACAACTTGGTTTTCCTAACACAATGTCAACAAATTTCTAACCAGAAAGGGTGATGAGCTAAAAAAAAAAATGACCATCAGCTAGGGATATCCTTTTGATTTACCACCAAATTCTCAGAAATAATATTAAACAAAACGTATGGCAGTCAATAAGGAGAAATTAAAATATTTTGAAGTGTGGCATAACAGGGTTCATTAAACATCTGAAGAGTGAAATATTTAACAAATTAAAGTAACTGTACTATAAATCATATTTAAAAAGGATATTGCTTTGGTCTCATGGAAAAAAATTGTTTTTATTCATATCAGCTTTATCTATGCAATTTACGCTTTGATTTCTGTGCAATCTCATTCATTAAGTTGTTGCAAAAGACATTCAAATCCTATTTAGCTTTTGTATACATTCTATGGTGACCATGGACATTATGTCTACAATTCAAACAGACTCCAAGTGTTAGTAGCCATGATTATACCACACTGATTGTTGTTTTATATAAACATGGCCATTATGTTGTATGAAATAATTTGATTTAACCTTATAGCCGTTGTTGATGTAAATGTTATTATTTCAGGTGCTGCTGAAGTTTTCTTCAAACTAAACTCCATAATGAAGTCCTTCTGCTATGCTTCAGACAACTATGCAAAGGTGAGAGTGTTTCACCTGACATTTAGTGTGACTTACAATTGAGTAGTTTTGGATTCACTATACCCCCCTCTAGTGGACTTGCTTAGGACTTGGGGGGGGGGTGGGGAAATTTGGAAGGTGTGATGATTTGATAAAATGTATTCCTTGGACGCTAATATATTATAATTGTAAATTCACTCTCGCACTCAATTCAAGATTTCTTGGCAATTCTAATCTTTGGAAAAAAAAGTTGCTTAATGAATGTAATGAAATTTTTTTTCCCCTTTGATTTCTAGGAGAACTGTTGGCGACATTCACAGAATTGCCTCAGAAATGCTAGGCTGGTTCATCTTCAAATCCAGGTTCTTTCATCTGGTGTCACAGTTGTCAACTTGGATGAATATGCTCTGAAGAAATTTCTTGCTCATCATACTCACTTCTTTCAGGTCAGAGTTGCACTTGATCTGTATTGCAATCGGGGTAATCAGGCTTGTTTCAGACCAAGTAAATTCTTTATGAAGACAAATTATTGTGCTCAGTTTGATAATTCAAAAGTGACTTATCAATTCAAGACAGTTGCCCTGCAGAAGCACCTGATGTAGGAAATTGGCACTTATAATTATTAGTAAATATTAATTAATTTATTAATAATTATTTACATAAAAATGAATCAAAGGGCAAAATTGTTCATGACAACTAAAAGAATTAACTAAATGCAAAAATTAATAAGGTCACATCTCCAGATGATTTTTGAGCCACCTGGAGGAAGGAGTGACAATTGCTTAATTGTTGGTCACAGGACAGCATTTAGATTTAGTCATTGCCATGTGACCATAAATCAACCAATGGGAGTGCACATTAGATTCAACTTAATTAAGATTAGATTTACAAGTAACTTAACTAAGACATAACATTGTATTACATGTAAATGCCTATACTGATTTCTTGTTTCTCTGATTCCTAAGCTTGTACTGAAGATTTTAATCTATTACTGTTTTTGTGTCCCTCAGTCTCTTCTGGTTGCTGAAGCATATAAAAAGCGTGACATTTCCATTTGGGTTGACGCAGTTTACCATCAAGTTGTAATGAAGGGAAACTTCAGCTACTTTCAGGATATGCGTTCAGCTCTTCCGCTCTCCAACAGCCTTTTTGTTGATATTGCCAACAAGTGAGTATTGTCAGTGGTACCCTGGATTTCTTAACACATGATCTTTATACTGGTACTGCTTTTTACACAAGTGGAACATGAAATTTCACTGATTTCATCTCAGTCCAAAATAACCAGAACTGTCTGGTTATTAGAAAAAACAAGGGTAGAAGCAGACCTTACATGCGTATTGTGCATTCTGTTTGTCTGATTCCTGGTGACTCCTAGAGGTTTCCATACAGTTTAAGGGTATATTTCACCACACATTCATAGCAATACTGCGTGGAAAAGTGGGAAAGTGTCTTGTTGGGTACTTCAACTAAATCATAAAAAATGCTACATCAAAGGTTATTGCAATGGTTAATTAATGCTTCCAAATAAAACAGTTTTAGTGAGGAACTAATGCTGTGTCCACTTTGCTAGGTACAAGAATGAAAACTCACGCTCATCTCAAGCAGCCACCAACATGAAAAGACTGTTAGGTTTTGTAAGTGATGTGCGCATGCGTTACAAACTGGCCACTGACCTGAACTTCCGTGATCTTGGCACAAGTATTCTCGAGGGCGATGGTGGTGCATTTTTGAGGGATGTTATGGTTCCCTGAGTTTGTGTACAGGAGCTGAAATGAGAAAGAAAGTGCTGCCACAGTGGACAATCACCTCACTGCACCTTTCAATAGCATGCGAACTCTAAAGTTCAAAAATAACTGATTGCATTTTTGGCTGCTGTCAATCATTTTTTTTTACACTGACAACCAACAAACTGTGCAAAACAGAAACATCCAAAAAGGATCAAATTCTACCAATCGCAACCCACAGACATGACCATTTGAACCCATTGAAGCAAACTTCTGTTTTGTGAGAGGTCCCCAAGATGATTGATAGCGACGAAACATGAAACCGATGATTGAGCAGAGTTTGTGTTACTGAAGGTACAGTAATGAAAAGGAAGTAGACTTAAGTTGATCTGATAATCAGAGACAGATGTGGAGAAAACCAAAATACAACAATGGGCCAAAGGCCATTTATGTTAAAATGAAGGATCATCAGTTTACACTGTGTTAACTGATGTCATCTGAGCAATTTTCGTCACCAATCAATGTTTAAAATCTAGAGCTCCTAGAAATTAGCTTAAATTAAATAATGATCAGGGATGGATAAGCTTCATACATTTTTTCAATGTTTTGGTCTGACGGACCCCCCTCCCCTGACCCCAAGAAATTCCAATCCATTCTGTGGGGGAGTATGGACATTTTCTGGAACTGTACAATATTGATTTAACATACTTCTCTCCATGCATATTGGTTTAACATACTTCTCTCCATGCATGTTTATGAATGGCTGTGAACTGTAAGGAATATGTAGCCTCTGAAAGCAGTGATACTTAACTCCTCACAGCAATCCCCCCCTTCTGACAGTTCAGCTAGATAGTGTAGATTTAATGTACAGTTAGCGAAAAAGTGTAGATTTAATGTGCAGTTACAAGACTTAAGAATCATTCAAAAGTTTATGTTTGTTACCCTGGTTCCACAGGTTTTTTCTTTATTATTCCTAAGTCAATTTAATATGAGTAGCAAAGTAGTGAAAATGACTCCCTTTGACCATTCAAAAGGCTTCTTAGTGTCAGCACAAGAGAGAAGCAAGAAAAACTCAGGGACCAGGGTATGTGTGTGAACAATGTACATAGAAAAATAGAAATTTTATATCAAATGTTTCAATTTAAAATTGTTATATTTCAAACAAAAAGGAATGAAAATAAATGGTAACTTTTCCTAATTGTTGCAATGCATTCATAATTTTGTGCAATGACATGTTTTTAACAACCCTTTAGGTGTGAATCTAGTTTTTTTATTTCAGAAGCCAGGTTTGAATAGAAAATAGAAAAATGTATTGTAGAGGTCAGGCATATATCTAAAAGCGATTGGAAATCTTTTTGGGGTAATTGCCTAACCTCCCTCCTTCAAAACTATAGTGGTCTATCCCTACGGGTGAGTGCATTCAACTCTGAATCAAGGCATCCACCACTGGCAGACAGCAACGATGTTAATGAGGAGAAGATTGTCATAAGTTGTTTAACAAATAAACCTCCAAAAACACCAGGCCAGGCAGACAAATATTAAAGACCTTTATTTGTACATTTCTATGATCTCAAGGTCGCAGTTTAGTAATTTATCTTGAAGATATACATGCAAACTTAGAACAGACATATACACATGCCATTCCCGTGTTTGTTTTGTCCATTTTGTCTCACTTGCGATATTTGCAGCATGGAAGCACAGAAACATTTGACCTCTTGGACCTGTGAGGGAAAAGACTCCGCAACTGTACCACGGCTGACTCACCAAGCTGATAGATTGTTTACTTTCTTTTCTTTTTGCTTGGTTTCTCATGAGATTTATCTATTACCGCGACTTGAGAGTCTATGCCACTGTTCACTGCTTTACTAGCAAATAGTTTGCCATTGGTATCTTCGTCATTTGTTCTGATCTCAAGTCCTGCCTCCAGCGTACGCAGTCTCTCTAACAGCATGATTATCACACTTTCAATCTGTTTAATACAAGACAAGCATTGCTATTGTCAGTTACACTGTAAGATGTTTTAGAACCCATTTGTCATCTTGTTTGTAAAGAGCAATCTTTTGGGTACGGCTGGATGAAAATAAAAAGGTGAAACAAGATTTACATATTATAATTGTGCAATAAAAATGATTGCTCTATTCTTCTGTTACGTGGCATTGCAGGCTTAGAACTGCTGAATTTGTGGTCATTTCATGTTTTTAGGAGACCTAGAAAATAGCAAACAAGGAACTGGTTGAGAGTGAAGTGGCCCAGGAGGGAATGGTGCGGGGGTTGGTGCATCTCCCCTAATCTCTTTCTCTCTTCTATCCTCTTTCTTCCCGCCTTCTCTTTGCCCCATCCTTGACTAGGGAGCCTGTTCACAGGCTAAGCCACCCTCGGGGAAATGGATAGTGGCTGCTTAAAAGTGGTTGGCTGCTTAATAGAGGTAAAAAAAAAAAAATAGAAAAGCCCTCATAGGAACTTTGATCACCGGCTGCCTAATAGGGGTGGCCATTTAATAGGTGGCCACTTAATAGGGGTTTGACTGTGTCTAAAGAATTTAGATGTACCTTGTGAATTCCCTGTTGAAGGGTCTTGGCTGTTGGAAGGTCAAGAACTTCCTCTCTAGTTACAGTCTGCATCCCATTCACTGAACCAACCTGATAGCTGAAAGAAGCCAGTTTAGATACAATCATGTAATATTATTATATTTATTTATCAAGACAAACTATTCCAGTCAGAGAATTGCTTCCAACCCTCCTGTATCTTTGATAGTTTGAACTAAGTAATCAGTAACCACAATGATGTACTGCAGTCTTATTACAATATTAGACTGAGAAATTGAAATTTCTTCAACTGATGTAGCCATGCATGAACTCTTGTAATAGCCATACGTGGGGAGGGGGTCCTGGCCATGAACCAACTATAAAGAGAGTGAGTTTTAGGCAAAATCAAGCTGCAGAACCTTAGCATGCCATTACATAAATTTTTGCACCACCTCTGGCCATAATGCACAAAGAAACTGCACACTCGTGTACCCCCAGGCCTGACCAGATTACAAGTTTTTTAACCATTGGCCACTTGTTTATACCAGATTATAGACAAATGAATCTGGTTTGTAAATTTCTACAAGGACCAATGAACAGAGTTAGTCACCTTTTTATGTGTTCAACATCTAAGCAATACATATTCCTAAAATAGGAAAGAGATATGTTATTCACATTATTTAATCCAACTGACTCACTTATTTTCACATGTACATTTTCTAATGTTAATGGCCAAATTATAGACAAAAAAAACAAGACTGTTGTTGGTACTTAAAAACATCTGCTTGGAACAAAAGAGGATTGATCAACATAACCACAAAAGACAATGCTTCAACATCAAATAATTTTTATTTAAAAGGCAGCTAGTTTCAGATTCACATTGTGCCATATATCAAACTACAGTAGTTGTGATCTTATATTCAGAGGCATACCTTAAGTGGTCCAGTTCTCTTGGGGTTGTCCGGTAGATTCGACCAATAGCAGATTTACAGGATTTACATTGTAGAGGCATGAAGGTACTAGAGAATTTAACACTAATAAATGTTAGAACTGATCAGGCACAATGTTTTGGTTTAACCCTTTGAATACCAACTACGCATATATGTGTAATTAATGGTCGTGCTCTTTGTACCACTTGTGATGTCATCAATTTAAATGTCATCAGATATTCTTGATAGGCAGATAGTAGTACTAGACTAGGCCTTTCTGCACGATGGTCAGGTTTAGATATTGACGACATTCCGATGTCGCAAATCAAAAAACAACGTTATCAGTTTTGGTGCAAAAACGGTGGTAAAATGGTCCACTATGCCTATCATTGATCAAGGTCAATTTCTAGGCTTTGCCCGTAATTAACATCCATCTTTTCACAGCAGCCAGAAAGAACATACAATGCAAAAGGTAGCCAGTGTAAAAGGGCTGAGAAAAACAGAAAGGAGAGGGGCAACAAACAAAATTGAGAACGGTTAATGGCAAAAAAAAAAAAAAGAAGAAGAAGTCAAAATTTTGGCTTATGCGTGTGCCCGGAATTGAAATTTTGGTCAATTTTGTACCTAATCCTCAAAAAAATCTCTCCTTGTAGTAAAAAAAAAGCTTTCTTAGCAAAACTTAAGCTTATTTAGCATCATGGCAGCTATAAAACCTGACTAAACGGTTAACAACGGTATTTTTTGGCGAAAGTTTGGTATTCAAAGGGTTAAGGATTGCTGGCTACAGTATCAAAAACTCCAGTACACTGCATATTCAGACAGTTAACATGCTCTTCAGGGTTACACTACTGTCTGCATGAGGTAAATATTTGTAGTCTACTTTGGGCCTAAGATGTACACATTTCGGATCATGTATACTAAAGGTATTCAAAGTCGAGTGTCGTTCGATACCCCTCGATCAACCCTTGATTGACATCTTGACTGACATCTCAATCAACATCCCAATCCACACTCAATCAACATCTCAATTAATACTCGGTTGACACTAGACTGACACTTGATCAGCATCTCAATCAACACTCAATGCCTTTAGTACACATGATCCAATCCAACAAGCCTCTGAATCTTATTTTAATCATTTACAGTACTACAGTGGTATTTTTGTGTGTTCCAAATGTATATTGTTAGCTAGGCAAGCCCTCGAAAGTGAAGATATATCCCTTACACCTCCACTGGCTGCTTACAAGAACCATTCTTATAAGCAGCCACCTCCGGTTACAGACACCTTTTTCGCATCCCAAGAATGTCCACTTACAAGAGCTGTTGCTGTATGTACAATCTGTATAAATATTTACAGCAGTATGTACATGTAAACTTGAAGACAATTTTTATGATCAGATCTAACTCATTACTCAACAGTAGAAGCTCTCTTAACTGCACTCTTGTAAGCAGACAGCTCTACATATGACCACCTTCAAAAATCCCTGTTTGAACTCTCATACAAATTCTGTATTTACTCATTCCTGTAAGCAGACATTCCTGTAAGCAGCCACAGGCACCCTCAGGGCTTACAATTTAGACTTTTCCTTTTTTTAAGCTGATGTATATACCACTGTATACACAATCTTCATAAATATTTACAGCAGTATGTACAGGTAAACTTGACAACAATTTTTATGATCAGATCTACTGTAAGAGGTGAAGAACTATTACTGCAATTTCCCAACTCAGGGTTCATACCCTTTTTCAGAAACAAATTTCCAGGACTTTTCCAGGACTTTTCCAGGACTCAGATTGATTTTTCCAGGACTCTAAAATTCACATTAACCCTTTCACTCCCATTATCTTAATGTTAATTCTCCTTACTATCTGCCATACATTTCATGTTTTTTTACTTGAGTTTAACAGATTTCCAGAACTTTCCAGGACCAGTAGCCCTTTTCCAGGACTTTCCAGTCCTGGAAAATGCCACAATAAAATTCCAGGACTTTCCAGGTTTTCCAGGACCCGTACAAACCCTGCCAACTGATATATTGCAGATTTAAACAGTGAGACTCTCAGATTTGATCAGCCTGGTCTTCAGCAGGGTTGTGAACAAATGAGCCAAAAAATACTATCAAAAAACACCCGAGAGTGTGAATATCAGGGTGCTATCTGAAGGGTGTGTTGTCCTCTCCGCTTCCCATTGTAACTTGTGGCTTACAATTTTTTCATAAGACATCACTGAGAATGAGTCAAACAATAGTGTACACTGACCTGCCAATGTCTGCTCCTTGTGTTGAGGTCTCTAAACATTCTCCTAAACTTACAAATGATGTTACTGCTGCAGATGAAAAAATAGATTTCAAAATAGGTAAAGATATTATTGTCATACACATGTGTTACATATTTAATTAAATAAATTTAGAAACTGGGAGAATGAGATTAGATGATTTATTAACAGGTAAACTCACTTCGTAGACATCCTTCATGTCCTGAAGACCTGACTGCCCCAAATCTCCTCAACCAAACAAACTCCACTACCCAACAAGCTTGTAGCTTAAACTATTGTTGTGTATAAATAAAGGCCATCTACCTATCTACTCCTGTTCTCTGTGCAGATGAAGTTGGAGAAAGATCTGGAGGGAGGAGGGTTACACAATCCCCTTCACTCTGCCCTCTGCCCCTCCCCCCTTCCAATGGCCCCACCCTCACCTTTTGAGCACCTCAATGGATAAGCCACTTCAGTTAAAGTACTAAAAATTTTACACTCCATGGCTTAATTACTCCAGGCTTAATTACAGGGCGCAATCCATTCAACCAAAATTTCCGGAAATTTCGGTTTAAAACTGAATGGATCAGTTCGGTTCAACCAGAAAAGTTTCGAAAAAACTGGCTCACCTTTCGAGGTGGACCACTGTTCTCGGTTGCACCGGTCCGATCGAAATGGACCGTTCCATTTGACCATTCCGACCCATTCTCAATGCTAGTACCTCACTGTTCGGTATTGTCCATGTACAACATGGAGGAAAACACTTATTATGCAGCTTTTAGGGATTGTTAACAGTGGATCCATCGGTGTTACTCGTACTTCCATGTGCAGTTACAACAGCTCTGGAGCTGCTTCGCAAGCCAAGTGTATGTTTTGGCTGTTAACGGCTCTTAAATACGATTTATTTCCGGAGAGAATTTGGAATATTCTTTTCGTCATTCGAAAGTGGTGTTTGAACTCATATGGCAAATATCTGGGAATCTGGAACGGTCCGCTCAAAATAATACTACGCTTGAAACAGCTCACACAGTAATCTCACTGATATCACCGTCGAAATCGTCATCTAGCTCTAGTACGAGCAACAGTGATCAAACTCGTTTTGCGAGTGGAATGGAATGAGACTGTCCGGACGCGTCGCGATCCATTCGACACCAAGAAATTTTCGAACCTCAGCCCGGAAATTTTGGTTGAATGGATTGCGCCCACAGTGTTCATGCAAAGATATAACTTAAGAGGCCTCTACTTGTAGCGAAATGACTCGATTTAGCGCTCTTGTTCCACTTGATCCTCTTGTTCCACCCATGCAAATGGTCGCCCTATTCTAACATAGTCCGCATACTCCACCCAGTGAGTTCACGTGGCGTCATCAAATTCTCAAATTTATCAAAAACTAAAGAGCCCCTAAAGGTTTTATCCTCATCAGTCATAAGAGGTACTAAATTTATATATGTTTACAACTTTCCAGCTCAACAGCGTCCTTCGTTTGGAGAATTTTATAAGCACCCCATCCAACATGATACAAGAAAGTTTACTTACAATTCACGCAAATCACTTCAAGCTCTCGGTCGGAAGAAACCCACGCACAAGAGTCTCCAAAGATGTTATTACAAGCACTGCACTGAAACACAACAGGCAAATTTTCCTCTGTTTTCAACTTATCCACCGCGGTGACATCAGACTCCTCGAGCGAATTTACCGCCATTTTCTTTCGACAGACGAGATCAGCGGTCGGTACGTCATGTAAAACAATAATAAAGCTGATCGTAGCTACTTTCTACTGGTTCTTACATGACAATAATCTCAAAATGAGACTTCGCCAAAGTCTGAAAAAACATGTGGAAAGTATAGTAATTTTCACTAGTCATTCGCTCAAAGAAAAACAGAAAAAAAAAGAAAGTAAACGGCATGAATGAAACTTGGAGAGATGCAGTGTTACTAGCTTTGAGTCATGCGTGCAGCCAAGATCCTTCGTTCATAAAGGAAGCCGAGGGAAAGCTCAAGGCATGGGAGACCGAACCAGGTTTCTACAGCCTTCTCATGGTAAGGTTGCAACTTAAGCTTGCTTAGTAATTTTATATGACAATTAGTGGCGTTTTTTTCTTTTATTACTTTGAAAGACAAGGGTAATCGTTCATATTAAGTTCTGAAAAGCCCAGTTTAGGAGCTTCTAATTGCAACCAGATAGCCAAGAGCGAAGAAAAAAAGTTACTGTTACCGATCCCCTTTCCCTAGGGACCAGAGGGATAAGACGGAGGGGTGAGGGGTGAGGAGTTGGGACCTGGAGAATTCCACCATAGGGTTTGCCATATGAGGAATATGAACGATGATGGATCCGGGGGGATGCCCATATCAAAAGGGGTGTGAGCTTATATCGCTTAGGGGTATAAAGTCAAGGATTTTGGTCTCGCTAGGGGTGTTCATGCTGAAAACCACTATTTTTAGTTGTCAAAGTATCTTTTTAGGGTGCACTCCAAGAAATTAACATAAAAAAGGTTCTTATTTCCATTTTAGGCTCAATTTCTATAGGTCTCTCAAGTCTGGTCCAGTAGCGCAGGCTAATTTGCTTAACAGCAGCTGGTAATCAGGCCCATTCCATTTCAAGTGGTATCTTTTAGGGGTCAAATTAAGCCAGAGCCATGCCCAAATTCAAATTTTCTGAAGAGCATCCATGACCTTTTCATATGGGAGTCCCTCCTGGAATAGATCTTTTAGGGGTTCAAAATTTGTGGCTTTGTATCATTGGTGGGAAAACTGGACTTAATCTATTGAACAATAATTTGTACATTGTACATGTACATTCTCTTTCTCTTTTTCTTACAGGTAATTTTTAAAAATGAGGCAGTTGATGTGAACATTCGCTGGATGGCAATTTTGTATATCAAGAATGGAGTGGAACGCTACTGGAGAAAATCAGCCCCTAAGTAAGTGCCACTGCTTGAAGTTATATTTAACAGAAAATTATTCTGAAGGTCTTTTGGTTGAGGGACTAGGTGAACCTAGCTAGGAGTAAAAGCTATTTGGATTTCAAAAGCAGTGCTGTACGTGTAGATCTTTCCATTATCTTTGTTTTCAAGTCTTAGATTTAGCCAAGCCTAAAAGCGGAGCTCTTCATTACAATAAGTTAACCAGGCTTGAGCCTGTCATCCAATCGAAAATCAGTACCTGGACAGTGGTCAACTTCAAGAAAACATGTGACCTCAATGAGCTCTAGACCTGAGCCCATGAAGTCAGCCGATACCTTGTACTGACAGGTGTCAGCTGACCATAACATGGATGTTGAATATTAAAGATGTACATTGTGAACCAATGCTGCATGCTGTAATTGACCTATAGGCCGGAGTAAGGCTGCCTTGTTGCATGACATCATCATCATTTTCATTGTCATTGTCATAGGGCGTACGTGCCCGTGATCCATGCTGTTAGCCATGTTGACCATGAAAAAAGAGTTGCATGGTTTTCTGTTTCAGTCTATGCATGCATGTGGTTCTGTTCCTATAGTTATGGTCTTCCGCTTGGTAACCCTTCGGGCTGCTGGAACACTGCTATAATGTAATGATCATATAAAGCAAACTTGATGTGGTAATTAACCATTTTGAATAATTTTGAATAATTATGGGACACTCTCCAGAGTGACAGTCTAAGATCACAAGTGTAGTTCCAGAAAATGTCCATGATCGAACTACAGAAACCTCCCATTGAAGTTTAAAGTAACTCCTCCACTTCTTTGGAATTTCAAAGAGTATTATGCACACCCACCCCCCCCCCCCATCCGGTCACCATTCTCCCCCCCAACATCATGTACTCAGCCCCTTTTGATAATTTATTTTGACACAAAAGTGTGCTAAGGTTAATAAAAATACATGTGCACAATCCACACCAATTATTTCCGTGGACTGCAAAAGAGTATGCTACTGATTGCAAGCATACTCATGTTTGAGTCACAAGTGTGAGTGATGAAGAGTGAGTTGGCAAGCTAAGCGATCTCACATATTTGCTCCTCAAACCCCAAACGCGAGCCTGCTTGCAGTTTAGAGTTACACACTTACTATGGCGACTATACAGTATTACCATAGTTTGTACATGTACATTCAGAACCTTTCTGATATCAATTCAGTCCAGATGATACTTTTACTTATTACTAAGTCATTTATAAAATGTCCAGAATCTAGACTTTCTTCTGACTGGTTGTAGTACATGTATGTCAAGGTTGTTCCAAATATACATAGATACGTACTTTATTCGTCCCAAAAGGGCTTTTTGGAATAAGGTAGAACTATTAAAAATTAAATTAATTAAAGATATAAATTAAATTTAATTAATTAAAAATATCTATTTGTCTTGAATGTTTTTGTTGGATTGATTTTCAGTGCTATTTCAGAGGAGGAAAAAACTTTTATGAAACAGAATCTTATCACATCATTTCATGAACCAGTTAGTCAGGTACATTTGTTCTTTACAATAACTGAATTTATTTTTAGTTACTCTGTGTCATCATTAGAACAGTTTCCATTTGTCTGTTAAAAATCATTTGCATTATTTTGCTTTCATTGGTTGTTCATTACCATGCTAAGTGATTGGCTTAACAGAACTCTAAAAAACTAAATAAAAACCTGAAATGTTTGTGGTCAAATTTGTACATAACATGATACCTTTTCTGTACTAATTCGTGTTCAGCTTTATCTTAATGAGGCTAAATTTTAACACTGATGTTGGCAATCATTTACCTTTTGAACCCAGTAGTGTAATATTTGAAACACACTGAAGGTAATACTTTAAACAGAAGAATTAAACAAAGTAAAACAGATTCGTTACTTTATTGTCTTTTGCCAATTGATGTTCCTTTAAATACGTAATGAAAAACTTACAAAAAGTGCATTAACTAAACTGTAACTGTTTGAATTATACACAATGAATTTACTGGACAGGTCAGCTCTAGATAAATTGCTTTAAATAGCCTTTAGAAATATCATCTTAAAATTATCGTATTTATTACATAAACTGATAAGTATCACATAAACAGGAACAATTTATTGCATCTACATGTAAATCACATCATGTATCTTAAGCAAATAGTGGGATGCATTTATGTTTATTGTCTTCTTTGTCTCCCAGGTTGCAACTCAGGTTGCTGTTTTAATTTCTAAAGTAGCCCGAGTGGGAATAAGAGATTGGCCTGAGCTGTTTCCAGCTGTACTACAGGTTTGTGTACATGCAGCTGAAAGTAAGGTTTAATTTACAGTGGAAATTCACAGGCCAGCCCATTCCCCCTTGGGGACAAGGCCTTTACTGTAAGAAGATTTTGTCCAGAATTTATCAAACATTGAATGGCTTAAAGTGCCACTGAAACGAAATTTTTGTGTGTGAGATTTTTGCTTAGTAATAAAGTTTCAACCTTACTTGAAAACACTGCAAACTTTTTTTCGCATACGTTAAGCGAAAACTGCTTTTTCAGCCGTTCGAAGTTGGCTGGTTAAGCCCAAAAATAGGCGGCCATTTTGGCGTGGCCAAAACAGCCTAGTGACATCACTAGTTGTATTACTCTCATGCTGCACTGAAAATTTAGAGTGATTATGGGAGAAGAGATTACTGTTCGAAGCCCCCAAAAAAACATCTTAAGGTTACCATATACCTTCAGGGGTGTCTCGCGTCCAAGCGATGTAGCGCGTCCGGTTTAAGCTGTAGATACCTAAGCCCCCCTATCAAATTAAAGCTTATAGAGCTGGCTATCAAACCATACCAAAAATTTTGAAATAAAATGAATTGCCAATTTTTTCACGGCCGCTAAATGCAAGCGTCCTAATCACCTTTTGGAAGCTACAAGTCAAAGCGAATTTTGTTTTTCGCCAATTTATTTTTTTCCTTGGTTTCAGGACAAAAAGCGCTAAAAAAGCGTGTCTGCGTTTTTCCATATTCAATTGTAGTAAAAAGTTACAGAACATTTTCGAAATAGGATTTAAAAAATGTGAAGTGATCGTACAAAAATCGCTCTCAGAGAAAAAATATTCGAAATAAACAATGCGCAGACACGTTTCTGTTTTTTATATGTTAATCTAGCTACTGTCCAAATTTGAGGGCAAACAAACAAATTCCGTTTGAGTTGTAACTCTTTAAAGTGTCTGCTTCAAGCGACAAAATTTATTCGAGAAAACAGCGCTAAGAAAAATATCTTGCTTCGCAAACAAACTCCGTCCACAAACGCCTTCAACTGGGTTCTCAGATCACTGAGCCAATCAGCGCTTGGAAAATTTACTACCATTAACTCGCGATGAAATTTACGCGTGAATCTGCAAAAAAAACCTTGCGTTTCGCAATGCGCTCAAGGCGGAGAGATAATTTTTCTGCAGCTGGGTTTTTCTTGAAGCTGGTTTGGCAAAATGGGGAAGACGAAAAAGGATACGAACACTAGAGTAGCTGGGCGACGAGAACAAACAAAAGAAAGCGCGGCAGAGCAAATGTGCATGGATAATATTCCAATGGATCTCAATGAGTTGGACGATTCATCGGTATCGAACTCAACAAAAGAGTCACTGTAAACATCGCTGTTATCGTTGTCGAGTTCCCAAATTTTACACAACCTTTCTCTTCTCTTGACTCGATCTTTTTGCCCGCTTGATACGTCCGAAGCTTCATCCACGAGGCCAATTTTCGCTTCTTCACTTATTGATGTATTTTCATTCATTCTTCGCTTTTTCGAACTGGTAAACGGAGTTTTCCGTGGTCCATGTTTACTTATAACTTAATAGAACTACATCTAATATGAAAAATGCTTGGATTAACAATGCTGATTAACTGAGTAGCCAGCCAATTCGTGGTATCCATATCGGTAATATTCCCGCAAAAGTAGTCTCGGTTGATTGCATACACGTTATAGGGCTGTCAATCAAGAGGGAACTTTTACTTCCGGCCATAACGTATAACATCCATTTCTCCTCCAATATTAGGTTTTTTTCAATTTTGTTTTCAGAAATTAGAGATTACTCTTCGACCATTAGTTTGAACCAAAACTCCAAATTTGAAGAAAATTGCCGATCTGGAGGTATACTGTAACCGGACATCTCAGAGCTGTAAAGCAGATGATAACAGTAGCCTTAGACATGAAGAGGTCGAGAGTCGATCCTGGGGCTTTCCAGTCTATTTAATTGGATATTTGCAGGATGTTTTATGTAAGCAAGCAAACGATTGGGAGTTGTTAGATCGCAAAATGATCGGGACTCTTGGTGAAATGGCCAGCACTCAATTAAACAATATCTACACTCAGAAAGTAAAAAAGACATAAAAACAAGAGAAAGCGGCTTTTAAAAATATTATCCAGACTGCTGCTGCACGAATCGCAGCAACAACGCTTCGAGTTTTCGAGTCGCTTCGCTTCGAGGAAACCAGACGCTTTGTGAGTTTCACAGCGGACGAGATTGTGCCACAGTGACCTTTAGTCCAGTTGTATCTGCTACATCCTACAAGTTATCACAGCAGCAACAATTTAAGAAACCCTCCTCTTTTATATGAGGGAGCCAATTTAAACTATAAAGGTAAACTAAGCTGCCATGACCCTACAGGTATGTTTTCAGGAAACGAGAGAAAGCGTGACAATGTCTGCGGCGAAAGGTAATATATGCAAATTAGTTCAAATTCTGTTTAATAAACCTTCGAAAGGAGTGTAAACTAGTGACATTTTAACGAATTGTTTTGAACTTGGATACTATTAAATGAAGATCATAGACATAAGTATGCGCTAAAGAACTCAAAGTAATCCATCGGCCATGAAATATTGCAACTGGGAGATACGTGTAAAAGAGAGGCGAAATTCCCGCTTTGTTTACACTGATACATATGCGGCGATAAAGCAAACCCTGCTGCGGATCACAATTTCCACAGATACATTTTGTCTACCACAAGATCTCTCACTTATTAGTATCATAAAAAGATGCCCTGTGTGTGCAAAGAAGTACTTGACTCAAAGCTTGTGGACCGTTAATAACTTCGTGATTGTGCGGATGGCTGATGCGCTTACGGCTGTTAATGCAGTAAAGTTGCCGAGGGTGTATTCAAACCTTGTTAATAGACCTTAGATAAACGTGAGAATCCAAATTTCAGAACCAGGCTGAAAACGGACGACGAAATATCGTGTTTACGCTTCAGGACGTGATATAAAAGTTACCACACTCATCTTCGAAATCTCCAATCGAGTACTCAAGATGTTCGAAAAGTATACTGAGCTGTTCTAATCTGTAGCATTTATTTTGGTGAATCTATACTCTTTGGCACCCTCCAATGTTTATGATGTGTATTTCCTGTCAAGGCTGGACAGAAATTACAAGGTAGAAAACTATTAGGTATCGACAATATGAAGAATAAACTTGAATAAATCAAGTGAAAACAAGAGAGAATCTATAGCGCTTCTTGCGTGAATACAACCAGTGACGTCACAAGGTCCTTAAAATCGGCTCCAGAGCCCAGACACAGTCATGCTCCAAAAAGTTGACTTCAACAGCTGAAACAAGAAGATCTTTTAGATCTTATAACCGCGCTTTTAAAATTTAACTGTTTGCTTAGCACTACCGTCGGAATGTAGTGCACATTTCAAAGCAGTCAGTGATGATTCTTTTCTTACTGTAGACATCACATCACTTGATCAACACAAACTGTATTATTGCACCATCAGTGGTAGGTGTTGACAAATCTCCAATGACGTAATGGTCCTAATCTAGAACTTTCTTCAGGATATGTATGGTCATGAACGATGTGAGCCACACGATAATAACACTATTAACAACAGCTTTCTTTCTTTAAAGACATGATTACATTTGATTGGTGTTTTCCACCAGTAAAGGGCTAGCAAAGTAGTCACACAAGTCATGTAATTTAATAATGAAACTCTATCCCGACCAATGTATCGATTTTGGTCACTCCAGTGGCTACAGATTGAAAATGTGACAGAAAATTGGCGTTACTTTCGATTCTCACCAAATTTGGACAGTGGGAAGATCTCATCATTAGCCAATTACAGGCCATTTTTCAGCTCTTTTCCTCACATCCTCCCCCCTCAGGAGAATTTTGTCAAGTTAGCTAATTTAGCATGCAAGCCACCGTAATGGTGGTCGCTGTCGGCGAAATGTTTATTTGCTCAAAATTGGGGCAAAATCTTTCGGAGATGGAAGTCAGGACATTTGTAAGGATACAGAAAGTAATATGGGACCAGTTGGTGGCTTCTAAGGCTCAATTTATCCAGAAGTAAGCTGTATTTTCGTTTTCGTGCTGAAAGCCACACGGTGAAATATTATCGGTTTGTTCTGCTGTCTTGTTCTGTTTTTTCTCTTGGTCATTTTTGTAGCCCGCCGAGGCCATTCTTTCGTCTAAATGAGTTGAAAGAAGTTCGAAAAAGATGTTCCCATCCAAGTTTAAGCTCTCAGGCAATAATTCTGGAGTTTTTTGGCCGAAACGTCGGCTTTGTTATGTTGGTGTTTTTCGGTTGCTATGGGCGACCGTTGCTCCTTTTGTTAGGTCAAGTCTGGGGAGTGAGGTCACAAAAAAAATTCTAATTAATTCTGGTTTTGTTCGATTTCGCTGAAATTTTAACACGATAAAGCTGGATTTTTAAGGAGTAGATTTACCTTCTGCCAATGTGTGGTAGCTATTAACGCTAAAGTGATATATCGCTTCGATGTCAGGGTTTTGAAGAGATTTTTTGCAACGTGTAGGTTCGGCGTGATTTTGTAATCTGAGATTTCTGTTGACCCTGAAGAAACAAGGTTTGGCGAGTAAACATTACAGATTGCGTAATTCAAAGTTGGCCGAGTGGAGATCTGCGTCTGGTCTCCGACAAAAAAAAAAATAAAAAAAAATAAACCAAGGGTAGAACATGAACCGCGCTCGGCCCATGGCCGCACGGTTAAAAAGCACTTTCCGTAAGGATTTGACAGAAATAAAGTTCACCATTACTTTAAGCACATTTGAAACTATAGATTGCAATAATAAAAGAGAGTACGAAAGTTTCGTTTCAGTGGCACTTTAATGATCAATTTAAAAAAGCAATGATATTAGATATTCAATTAGTACTAACAGTACTTACAAGTGTATTCAGGTCACCCACAGAATAAAAATCAATCAAGCATAAAGATTTTCTATCCCTTCTGAAGGATGTGGATTGATTTTACCCTTTAATCTTGCTCTACATGTATCTTTTAGTTTATCTGTTACAATCAAACCCTGGTACTATCATTCAAAACCTTTGGAGTGGTAAAACTGCTCCTAGAAATTTGAATTCCAATGGTTAAATTGTTAACATGTACAGCTGTAATATGAGAAATGTTGTCCCACTTTTCACGTTACGTCCTGTTCATCTTCTCAGCAATGTGATCACAGTCTTTCCTTGGCTGTATATATGTACATTTTTCAATTCTGACACCCTAACTAACTGACAATGTCTGCTCACAGTTTTGCATTTTGGTGGTGGATCCTTATGTGAGTTATAAGTTTTCAGTACTTTTACTTTTGTGTTCTCTGCTTCTAATTTAGGCGGTCCAAAACAAAGAAACCCTACATCAACAGCGAAGTTTACTGGTGTTAAATCATGTTATTAAGATGTTGGCATCCAAGAGGTTAATCCCTGATAGACAATTATTTAGACAGGTACTGGCAGTACACAGCATGGCTTGTTAATACAAAAACAAGAGAACTCGTTAAATTTTCTTCCCACAAAAGAACTATTCCTGACCAGTCAAAAAGGACAAATTTAGCACCAAGCTTAATAATGTTTTACCGATAAGTAAAAATGTTCAGCCAGAAAGCCATTAGGTGACACTGAACCTTAGTTTGTGTTTGACTGTCTGTTTGCAAAACAATACTCAACATAAGATTATAATTTGACCAATGGTACAGAGAGGTCCAGTGTATTCCATGAGATAGGAATACAAATTGTCAGGTGCTAAAGATGATTTCCAGTCCATACTGCACACTCTCGAGGGTTTGTTTAATATGTTTTTTTTTTGTTTCATGTAAGACATCACAAAATGTAATTCTTCACAACTTCTTATATGGGGTGAATTCAAAGTTTCATGTCAACTGTCATTATGGATGCAAAGCTTTATGCTTCATTCTTTCTCATATCGCTTGATAAAACAACTTTGCAGCTGTAAAGATCAATGAAGCTGTTGGAAAAAGAATTTGAAAGGGCTCAAAGATAAGGTGTGCGGTTCGTAACAAATAACATCGATTTGCATTCCATCAAGTGAGGCACACAAACAGCAGGGTGCTGAGACTGCGCAGTATGGACTGGAAATCATTGAATTGCTATTTTCTGTCAGTAGATTAATGTTGACATCGTGTTCCTCCTGACCTCCCATTAGGGATTAACTTTGGTTATTTGCTAGCCAACATTTTACATAGATTGAAGTTATATATGAATTTGCCTTTTTTTCTTTTCAGATAACTTCTGATATATTTGGTTTTATTCTTCAACTATGGCAGAGCACCACAGCTTCCCTTCTTGAATTATATCAAGTGAAGGTACTGTATATTTATGGGACTTACCATGATAATGATTTATTTGATTTAGCACCCAAAGGTTTAATTTTCCTCTTGAAGCCTAAAGTCCCTAAATGGGGAGTGGGTGGGAGGGGGTACTTACATGTATTGTAGAGGGGGTGTTATAAGAGTAGTTCTTTTTAAACAGTTCTTTTTAAACATCTACGTTTGAATGTGATATGTGCAATTATGCTCTTACTAATTAGATACTGACAACAGATTCTTTAACCCAGCGGGGGCTCTGATAGTCATTCAGGAATCCATATTGGTCTTTTCTCCAAGTCACCAGCTGGGCAAGTATGCCAGATGACATACTTGCCCTGGCAATATTTGGCTTGCCTGTTCAATAGGGAAAAATTGCAATTGAACAACATGTAAATAGAAAGTTTACTTTTTTAGTATTTTCACGTGACCAGTCTCACAGAACATCATGTCAGTAGTTGTGGCAGTTGATGTTGTGGAGTTGGCAGACACAGAACGTCCAGGTACAAATGAAAACCAAGGCCTCTTTGACTGCCATGAGGCTGAAAGGAATGCTTGGATTGTTTTTCCAAAGTGTCAACATTACTAAACATCACATCCTCATCAAAACAGCTGATGTGATTGTGCTACATGTTTCCATGGATGCAGATGCAGTGCAGAGCATCAGGGGTTGGAATGAAAATTGGAAAATACCGCATCATCTGTGATGGCGCAGCAAAATGATGATTCTTATTGCGAAAGAAAGCTGCATATCTTTCTCTGTTAAACTCTAAAAGTTCCAAATGGATAACAAGTGGTTAGAATGCAGGGAACCCATAAGAAAATTTAAGAAATGTTTTATTTTTGGGAAAGTCAAACCAAACTCCTTCAGCGGACGACTTTTCCTATTGTTTTGGTCGTCCATACTATTTTTAGTCATCTCAGACAACCAGATGACTGCGAATATGGATCCTGGAGTCATTATTGTTCAATACTACTTTCAGCCAGATAGCAGACTTCATAAATCATTTGTCTATAATCAGTCTATCTATGTCAGTGTCATCAATGTTACTTTTTCTTTGGGGGCTTATTGGAAAGGGACCCTTAGAATAGGGGTGCTTATATGTTGAAAAAAGTGGCTCTTAGTAGGGATTGCTTATTCAAAAGGGGACACTTTCAGGAAGGTGGTGCTAATTAAAGGGAATCATTGTCAGTGGTAATCTTTTGTGTTAGGACAATGACTGTCTTTTCTCAAAAGCTGTTAAGAATTAATTTTTATTATTTCTAAATAGTGCATTGTAAACAAGCACAGTGCATTTGCTTACTAAGTTGCAATGTGTAATTACAGAAAATGTCCATACCTCCCCCACTGAAAGCATTTTTTCTAAGAAACTCTACCCCCCAGGAAATTCCAATCTCTTCTGTGGGGAAGTATGGATATTTTCTGGACCTGCGCAATTTGTGGGTAGAAAGTTTAGAGGAATCTGCTGCTAAATAAAATCCGCTTGTTATTTTAAAGGACATGAGACTTCTGACTTCACTGGAGCTCAGCACATTAACACTAAAAGGTACTCGCACTTTGCCTGTTTGAAGGTGGAGATTGAATTTTTTGGATTTCACAAGCTTTCAACTTCTTCTGAAGACCTGTTACATGATGATCATGGTTGAGTGTGACTTCATCAGTCCTGCATTTTGGCAATTAAGACTTTCCATTTCTTGAACTGTGTCAAAAACGTCTACACAGCATGTGTACAGCTTCAGACAGAGAGTTTGAAATGTTGACCAAGATTATGGTTACGTCCTCGTGTACACCAGTACACAAGGGAATGACGATTGTATTTTCTTTGTTCAGGGGTCAATGCTTATAACACTATGTATTGTTACTTGGTTAATGTTAGTAGTGTATTGCTTGTATTGGATGTGTAAAACACTTGGAACTAGAGTTGTTTCTTTTCCTTTTGTTGTAGTTTTGAGGAAGTTAATCATTTACGGACTTCAGGAATTTGAAGAAACATCACAAGCAATGGTATAGAACAACTTTATGTGATTGATCAGCTTCTGTACATAAAATTCAGATTGGTGTCAGTATACACGTACAACATACCATCTGTGTTGATAAAGGTAGACATTTCATTACCTATAAGGATATAGCAGAGTGTTGGTGTGGATGTGAATTTTTTTCTTGCTCCATAGAAAAACAAGGGGCAGCAGGATTTTGATCCTTTGGGCCTTATATCTAAGGGGTTTCATTAACAGTTTTACCAGGGGGGCAACTGGTTTTCACAGGTGGGAAAAACTCTTAGAACCAACAGATTTTCCTTGTAAGAAGGACTTTCCTCTAGATAGTCAAATCGGGTGGACAAAATCATTTTCACAGCCGGTTAATTTGCCCAGTTCTCAGCCCTCGGTGAAACCCCTGATATCTTCCAGCAAAAATAAAGGGGGCTCCCCATGTACAAGACGTACATGCATCCTAGATCTCAACCCTAGATCATTTCAGCTTGATTATTCATTCTTCCAGTATCGGTTTCATGTCTATCTTAAATGTAAAATTTGTTTGTTTGCATTTTGTTTTCATGTTTGATGTAATCATATGATGCATTATTTTTGTTCTCCACAGTGTCTCCTTCAAGCAGTGTTTGAAAAAAATAAAATACTGTTACAGTATAGTATGTACTTTTTTGTATGTGGTTATGCTGTATCTATCTACTTAATAATCTGGGATCAGTGCTGGCTTTCTACAGATTCTTCAATTCAGCAAACTCGACATGCATGTTAAGCTTAATCTTATGCTTATTTTGCACTATATAATGAGTGCATATTTAACCATATAGATCTACACATTTTATTTTGTATAGTTTCTGATCCACAGACTGACATCTGATCATCTGGACAAGATAAGAAACTAGGCAACTACCTAGAAAGGAAGTGAGACAAGAACATCATAAAGATTGTAATCACCATGTGTTGTTTATCACAACAGGAAAAGCAGAAACAGGAAATCATGATTTACAAGAAAAACTGGAAAAATATGTAATATTGTTGACAAAAGTTGTAAGTGGTGTTTTTTTTTTCATTTTCAATATCCCATTCATTTTAAGAATAGAATTATAATTAAATGATTGTATAAATGTCAAATGACTCAGTTTAGCACCCTCCTAATTTGCATCCTCTTTACATGTAATAAGCACATTATAACTCCTTTCTAGTCATGTTTTTTTTAAATAAACAGAGTTATAATTATTGATACATTTTCTTTCAGTTGATAGACACTCAAGAACACCATCCTCTCTCATTTTCACCTCTTATGCAGCCATCTTTTGAACTGTGCTATAATTATTTATTTACAAGTCAAGGACAAGGTGAGTTTCAAGAAAAGGGACTGACAGCTTTCACAATGAAACGATAAGAATATAATTTTGCTTTAAAAACTGGTCCAGAAGAAATTGTTTGGGGATAAATGGATGACAAAATGATGAGCATATAAAAAGAAATACAGTGACTGTTTGTAGTGTATAAAAAATACTTTAAACAGGGCTAAAAAAAAAACTTGAATTCAAGCCTGCCCTTGGGACAAGTAGATCTCAAATTTTGCTTAGCCTGGGCGAGTCTTAGTTTGCTCTTTTGATGATTTAGTTCGCTGTTGGCAGATGACTTGCTTGATCTCTTGCCCATCAGGCAAGTGAGTATGAAAAGTTACTTGCCTGGAAAGGAAATCTACATGTACATGGACAATGGAACGGCACTTTTTTCAAGCCCTGCTTAAAGTAGAAACTGCTGGTAGGGGCAGTGAACTTTCTCACTTTTGGACAACCATTATTTGCTTCACAGAAAATCACAACACTTCCTGTCAAACATGTTTTGCTTATTTTAATCACTTTTAATAATAACGCTTATTACTCTTTTGCAGAAGATATATTTGAGAAATTTGCATTACAGTGCTGTAAACTGATGAAAGTCATTGTCAAGTGTAATATGTATCAACCCCCAAGAGAAATTAAAGGTAGGATGACTCTGATGTATGGTGACTATTAAGCTTGCCGCACAGTTGCAAAGTGCTTGAAACTATTTAACCTCATCTTAATTCTGTCTTACGTAATACATTGTAGACTGTGTCAACCAAATGAAGGAGTGCTTGAAATTTCAGACAGGTGTCTTTATATGAACTGAATCTTGAATCTTGAATCCCTACTGTATAACACACAACATGCATGAGCATAGCTATAAGTACGCAACCTGGGGAAGGAGTGCTTGAAATTTCAGACTAGGTGTCTTTATATGAACTGAATCTTGAATCTTGAATCCCTACTGTATAACACACAACATGCATCAGCATAGCTATAAGTACGCAACCTGGGGCTGGACATGTACATGGTTTCGTATTCTGCTCATGTTTTTTTTTTTGTTTTTTTTGTTTTGTTTTGTGTTTTTTTTTCTTGTAGTTTTCTCTATAGGTTAAGTCTGTATACTCAGATTGATAAATGCTGATTGGAGGGATGTGCAGGGAGGTGGTCTTACTCATAAGTGAGAGAATTAGAGAAAGGGGAGGTTGAGGGATGGAATTTGTGAGGAGAGATTGGCAGGAGAAAGACTGAGGGGAAGGCATGCACAGTAGAGTTGGAAGGATGCTTTGTTATCCCCATTCATAAAATGCATAGACAATCAAATTTGAATATTGTTTTGAAAGTTCTCAACCAAAGTGATAAATTCACTTTAAAATTTTTATAATTAAGTAATTAAGTAATCATTCTTTCACAGACAACACAATGTAATGTTTTTTAGATACAACTCCTCAGGCAATCCTCAAGGCACACCAGGTTTGTAGACCAAAATCTGACGTCAGATGATAATATGATAATTAAATAACATTATAATTAATATGTCATTTAACATCATATGTAACAAGAATTGCAGAATATACAGCAATGCCGCCCATGCAAATGTCTAATAATTTACAGTAGATATATTATTTAATGGTTGTTTTATTGGGATGAAAACATGCAACAAAGCAGTTTTAAAAGACTTTGTAAACTTCAAGTGCACAATTTTGATTGAAAGCCAAGTGATAGTGTTTTAACTCACATCTGACATTTTTAAAGAAAGAAAGTAAAGAAAGCTTGAAGAAGCAGAAAACCTATTGTTTACATGTAAATTAATTTTTTAGCACAGTAAGCAACAAAACTGCCAAAAAAAAAAAACTTTCAAGAGTTGTCACAGGAGATCATTCAGGACACTGTCTAGTCCAAGTACTTGGAAAATATTGAACCAGCAATAAATCAATCTGATTGGTTGACTTAAGTTATTAGCCCTCTGCAGTAACTTTTAAAAACATGTTGTAAATATGTTATAGTAGCCGGGCAACAACCTAAATAAAAAAACGAATTACCTTTAGTTTATATATTTATTCAAATAAGTAACACTGTAAAGGTTAATGGTAAAATAATTGTTAGTGATCCTGTTTAACTGCTTTTGTCATCACCCAGCTACTTTAAATTATAAATATGTGTACCCTAAATTTTGTAAAATTTTTTTCCTCAGGTTAAGATGGCCTTTTTTACACCAACAGTACTATCACAAATAATTCGACAACTCATTTTACGATATTTCCCTTTAACTTCTGAGGTAAGGTGAAGTATTGTTTTTTGGTGTTATTTTTTAAACTCATTTATTCATTAATTTGTTCATTCATTCTTTTGTATGAATGATCAGTTGCTTGTTAAAACATTAGGAAATATATAGCATTAACCAAATGAATATTTTGATGAATACACCATCATTGACAGCTTTGACATTAAACATTTTTCTTGGAAATACGTCATGTCACCTTCAGAATCTTTCAAGCAATTTTGGAAAAACGTTGGGTGATGTAGTTTCATCTTTGATGCCATGAAAACATAAGGTGTATTCTGTAGAGTAGAAGGTACTTCTACAAAGCACAGTTTGAAAATAACATTTAGTTTTAGTACTGCTTTTCTCCTGTCGGAATTGGGTGGTCTTGTTGAGTGTACTATGAATTTTATTCACGGTACACGGTACAGTGCCCCTGTTCAGGGGCACTGGTAACATATTTCTTCCTTGGTCAGAAGTACTTTAAGGCACAGCATTCTTGGAAGGCAGCTTTTTGCTTAATATTTTACATGTTATTAACTGTAGGTTAGTTATTCACAAATTGTTTTTTAAAGCTGATGAATTTTATCGTGATTAAATAAAGTCTACTCTAATCCAATCAGAATGCTTGGATTTACCTTTCTCTTTGGTGCGTACTCCATGAGAAATTCATACTACTTCCCTGTGTTTCACTGAGTATTTAATAGGTACCAGAACAAAACAGACCAGCACACTGTAATCCGAACAGAATACATGTAATTTCAACACAGCTCTCAGTTTCATACTGATGGATCCAAGAACCATTAATACCTACGATGGCCAGTCGTTTATTGTTAAAAAAAAAAAATGAGGTTTAGATATGGTGTCTCCATTAAGAATTTTATTTCATTGTTGCTGTAGGATTTAGAGAACTGGGACACTGATCCTGAAAGTTTTGGTAAGTTTTTCCCCCTGCATTACTCACTTTTCAAGTTGTTTGTGAATCAAACTCCATTTTTAAAAGTTTCAAAAATCCAAAACTGGAAAAATGACCATCATTGTCCATTGATTTCAAAATGTCACTCCTTCTCTCTTGATATTTAGTTGCAGAAAAGCTTATGGATTAGCTCCACAGAAAAACTCTTTGCAATTCATCTGACACTGTAGTTTTCTGGGGATATAAAATAACTGTGTATTCCTGTGTGAGTTATCTCTACCCATCATACCATACATGTATGTGGACTTAAACATGCAAGGCTTGGTGAAGTCCTGAGTTTGAGCTGATGTTTGCATTACATACATGTAGCTTTATATTGGGCTAGGTTTTATTCTCTGACCAGTCCTACTATTTACATGCTTTTGTATGTATCCATCAATTTAAGTCAAAGCATAGAACTAAATAAATGTTATTAAAGATGAGTGGCTAAGTATAGCAAAAGCCTGAAGAATGCCAATTGAACTTTTCCTTGACAGTAA
Organism: Orbicella franksi; assembly: GCF_964199315.1. Classification (NCBI taxonomy): domain Eukaryota; kingdom Metazoa; phylum Cnidaria; class Anthozoa; order Scleractinia; family Merulinidae; genus Orbicella; species Orbicella franksi. The sequence continues at coordinate 30,435,826 of NC_138145.1, forward strand.
ATGAAGAAGCTGGTGAATCATGGCGATACAATCTGAGGGTAGGAACTCTGATTAATAATTCAATTATGAAACCTGCCAAGGCTAATCGCTGCTTTATATTAGAGGGTGTCTGTTTGATAATTGTGGGGTCCACTTAGTACAGGCTTCACTGTATTTTGTTTTCAGGCATGTACAGAAGTGTTATACTTGAGTCTTCTTGGCGAGTTCCGCAGCACTGTCACACCTGTTGTCATTGAAATGATTAAATTAGTACAAGGTAAAGAAGTGGTTTTGTTTATTTTAAGAACTGTATTGACTGAGTACATTTTTATCATTATACTGCATAACCTGAAAACTGTTTTGCCGTCTTTAGAATCAGGATCACTCAAACATATCTACTAAGCCATATCTGAGTTACCCTGAGTTACCTCTGTTTCAAAACGAGGCCTCGTGCAAAACCTTTCATTTGAAAATGAGTTTGATTTGCATGAAAATGAACCTGTAGGCAGAACACATTCTCATATGGTTGGTTTCATATAAAGACTCGTTTTGACACAGAGGCAAAAGGCAACTCGGAAATGGCCTCTTTTACGATAACTGCAGAAATTCTTGCACACTCATTGGCTAATTTTCATCGTCAATATGTGGACAGACACATGAATTTATCATTTATGCGATGCGCCAATGAGCGAGAGCAGACAGTTTCACAATCTGTTGTCGTAAAAAACAAATTGACATCAGTTTTTCATATGTCTGTCCTGTTATTGACAATGAATTTTGTCATAACATTGTCAAAGTAGTCTGTGGATCCACAGCTACTTTGACAATGTTATGACGAAATTCATCATTGATAACAGGACAGACACACGAAAAACTGATGTCAATTTGTTAATTGTACACGTTGTCAGGTTGGTGCCCTTATGCATGTGGTAGTTTATTTGTCTATATTACAGGGTCTGAATTTGCTCAAATCGCCAAAAAAATGTTATGAAAGTGGTAGCGGAGGTCCTTTTAGTAATTTTATATTAATTTTGGTATGGGTGAAAATTGTGTTTAACTTAGTTAAGAGCTCCAATTCTCCTGTTCAAATCTGAGTAACTAATTACTAGTGGCATTTGAAAACTAGACTAACTGCATAGGTAAGACTTTGTCACACTGAGCCTTGAAGATTACACTGTGGTGCAGTGTTTACTCTGAAGACGGTAGAACAACTGAATCTGGAGTGCTGCGTGATATGTGAATAACTGTCATCTACATGTACATTGGCCAAAATGGAAAACCCCAGGAAGGTCATTTGAAGTTCTGTGGGGATGGAGGTTTCAAATTCATATGAAATTTCCTAATAGTGGGGGTAGGAATGCCTTTTTTGTGAGGGGAATGGATGGGGCACAATCACTGGACAAAATCATTTAGATTTCACAATTTGCTTAACTTTCTTGATTAGTAATGTGGTATTTATACAGTACGTTTCGTACCATTAGTTTTCGGTTGTCATCCTTATTGCAATAATAATTATTGTAAGTTGTAAAAGTTCTTGTTGTCATGTGATGGTAATTAATTTTATTCTTGTAAAATAGAGTGTTCACTTACAGTTCCTCTTAAGATGGCATAAAACTAAATATAATTATTGGCCCTTTTCTGCTGGACATTCACGTTTTTAAAATGAAATTGTGTGTTGTTTGTGATGAGGTGTTTGTGTTTTATTTCACAAGGATCCCCACCATCAGATGATATGAGCGTCTTGCTACAAAAGGATGCAGGTATTTAAACCAGATAAGAATGTAATTTTCACGTCCCTAAGTATTCAAAACCATGATGTATGTTTATATATTATATTGATACTAACAGTTTATTTCTTTTATATCGACCAATGCATTATGTTTTGTTTGATGTTCAACTGAAAAGGTTGCCTTGGGAAATTAAGTAATTTAATTAAAGATATTTTTTACTATAATTTTCTTTAGTTTATAATGCCTGTGGACTGGCATCATATGACCTTTTTGATGAGATTGATTTTGATCTCTGGTTTACCAACCAACTTCTTCATGAATTAAACAACTCTTCCTCAAGGTATGTGTCCATCACCTCTACAAGTTCTAAACATTTACTGGAGTTTAGTAATGTACAGTAAGACCCTTTACTTCAACTTTAAACTGTAAATAATCATTTTAATTTATGTACTTACTTTTTAACTAGTTTGTATTTTCTTTGGTGTACTAGTTTATTAATTAATTTAATATATTTATTTTATTTTAATAGTGGACCTCCTGTGAAAAAGCTTTTTAGTTAAGCAGAGTTTGTCACTCTAAAGAAAGAACCACCAGATCCACCTTACATTGTTTGTTTTTGTTTTGTTCTGTCACTAAATGAAATTTGAACTTTACTTCTTTTGGGGCTACATACAACCCTTTCCCTTGCCATGCCCATGTGTCTTGATATTAAATATTCCAAAGGAGCAAATTTGTTCCGAGTTTTAACATGTTAAGTTTGATAGTTATTGTAATTGTGTTACACTTTCAAGGTACAAGGTTCTGCATCGCCGCATCATTTGGATGACTGGACAGTGGATAAATGTTAAATTTGCTCCTCAAACCAGGCCTGTGTTGTATCAAGTCCTCCTTAAACTGATGAACGCTCTGGAAGATTTAGTGGTGAGCGATGATGTGAAGTAAGAAATTCAAGCTTGCATCCTGTGCAGTCCTTTTGTTATTCAGGCTTCAGTAAGGTCAGACCAGCCTCGTGCCTAACCTCTTTCCTAGGGTCTTTCTTCTTCCCCAGAAATCCTGGGAACGAGCAGACTTATACTCAGTCGCTATTTATGTGTTTTGGGGAGAGAAGATTGGATAGTAGGGTGGATTAAGGCGCATGGTTTTCTCCCGCCTCTTCCCATGACTCCACACATGCTCCACTCGATCCAGACCGTTTTCTCTCTGAAACAATCCAATCTGACCCATAAATAGAAGTCAGATTAGTGGTGTGGTAGACTATCACTATGGTAATCAATGTTCTTTAAGGTGACCAAGTAGTGTAAGACTACAGCATATCATTAAGGAGACGAAAGTGCTATTACCTACACTGTATCTTGGTAGTCATCTGTCATCTGCCATGGTCCAAGTCAAGCAAACAATACTTGACAAATGAATGCCAACAATAGGCTTTCTGGACCTCTCAGGACTACACTTTCTTGAGACATGACCACACTCAACAAAGATTTTTTTGCATCCAATGATATTCTGAAGCTATATCTCCTAGAAATTGATTAAAATTTAATATATAGATTTAGCCAAGCCTAAAAGCGGAGCTCCCGGGCTGGGTTGTTCAAATCTCAGTTAAGATAACCCAGGTTAAGCAAGAATTTTGATTTTAGTTTTGTAACTTCGCAGTGAGGTTTTCCGTATATTGTTCGGCCTTCCGTTTTGAGTTTGAATAATCTCAAAATACACAAACAAAACATTTGTATACAATAGGTATTTATACTTCTGTTAACTTTTAATCCTGGGTTAGCATTAACCGGCTTCCGAACAACCCGGTCCCGTTTACAACAACTTAACCTAACATGAGCCCGCGATCCAATAGAACCGGTCAACTTCAAAAAACATGTTACCTCGATGAGCTCAAAACTTGAGCCCGCGTTATGGTCACGTGATACTGGTCAGCGGATACATTGTTTTTACAGGTGTCAATTGACCATAACATGGATGTCCAATATCAAAGAAGGAGGCTATAATTAATCAAGGCTGCATGTCTTTGTCAACCTTTTAGCTGGGGTATGGCCGCCATCTTGCGCGACTCCGTCGTCGTCGTCGTCGTCCATTCGTACGCCCCACGAGCAATATTGCTAGCCATGATAACCGTGAGAAAATCAATTCATGGGTTTCCTTCTCTTTCCTATATGAGTGTGGGACTCCTCTTGGCGGCCCAAAGGGCCGCCGGAGCTCCGCTATAAAGTTATTTTTAATTTGTCAATAGCCCTGAAGTTGTCGCTACTCACGATGAATTCGATAGCGTTGATCCTAGCAGTATGCAGGACACCTATCACATATGAACTCAGTTAAATGACCTTGCTCTCCATGAGTTCTCGTAGCTCAGTGAATAAAGCGCCCGCCCGGTGTTCGGGAGGTCATGGGTTCGATTCCTGTCGGGAACTCAGAATTTTTCTTTGTCCCACGCTCGTGTCATGTTGATTAATTCGCCTTCACAGCCCTAAAGTTATGCTGATGCATGTTGACATCAGACTAGTTTACTTTAAAAGCGCAAATTGTAAATTTTGTCATGAACATATTTCGAAAGTAGCACGGGTGAAAAGAAAACCCACATGAAAATAACAAGAAGGTGACAAGGGTTTGAGAACATTTCACATAAATGAGTCTCGGGGTAAATTTTTAGCATGTCATTGTGACGTAATCATCTATAAGCCCTATTGCTAAAATAAATTAGGGGTGCATTCCTTTAAGTTGATCTGAGCAGGATCAGTGATGCAAGATCATTCAGATCATGGTGCATCAAATGGGTTCCTGTGATGTACCATGGATCACTGATCCTGATCCAGATCAGCCCAAACGAACGCAGCCTAGGCTTAGAACACAGAAGAGAACAAGTTTACATACGTACTTTACTTTACTTTCTTTACTTTCTATTTTCCATCACAACTTGGATCTCTTTTGTCTCCATAGGTTCGTCTGACTGCAGCAAATACACTCAAGATTGATATCCTTTTTCATTGTTCTTGTCCTATTTAGATTTTGTAAAGGGTGGGTGCTGTAGCCTTGTGGGTTTTCACACTGTACAAATAGAATTGATTTTTTTCTATCAAACATGAAGAGCGTTCGTTGAGGTATTAACCAGAGTTGCTGGTGATGGAATTATTTAGCTGGGCAAACAGAATACCCTGACGTTGATTTCTCTTGTAATTTTCCTTGACTGAACCCAACTATAGACGATGTTGATTTTGTTCTTGAAGATTTCCTTCAGGTAAGTGCATCTGATGTAATTATAACATGATGACGGGAGTTATGGTATGAAGAGTAATGTGACATTCATGCTTACTAAAAGACAGACATATTCCAATTCAAGGTGATCTGTCTCTGTGTTGATGACGTTGATGGTGTGTATGCTCTCACATATTGTACACGTAGCCTTTTTGTAACACATTACTTATACCCTGGGCTGTTTTGTGAGAGATGTACTGACGTTGTGGCTGGACTCCATATTGAGCAGTTCAGGTTTGGGCACTGGCTAGGTTTCATCTATTTTTGGACAAGGCACATGACTTTTAGGGTACTTTTCTCCATAAAGGAGTAGTAACTGGGCTCTCGAAAAGGGCTAGGGATAAGGGTATCCACTTCCAAAAGTGTCCCATTCAGGAGAGTACAGTCACCGGTACAGTCATTGTTTTATATATATATTTTAAAACACTTACATACGTAAATGTATTTCATGTTTTATTAATTATTAGATAAGTAATCGTAGTTAGGTGTCCCCAATTAGTGTACATTGTATACTAGCGACTTCGACACGTTAATAAAGTTCTTACCTTATCTTATGTTATCTTGTCCTGTCCTGTCCTGTCCTGTCCTGTCCTGTCCTGTCCTGTCCTGTCCTGTCCTGTCCTGTCCTGTCCTGTCCTGTCCTGTCCTGTCCTTCTCATATAACATAATTATGTAAAATTACAGTCTGTTGATCATTATTTGTCAAAATACACTTCAAAAGACTTCTGGAATGCGTATTTTCACATCAATTCTTTTTTGTCTGCACAATAGTCCTTGCTTCACAGACATTGTCTATGTTATTTATTGCATGTTAAGGGCACTTTTTATCTCATTATGGACTCTCGCTATTACGGACACTAACCAAAGTCACCGAGCGTGTCCGCTATAACGAGAGTTGACTGTAGGAATGCTTCTAGTGGCTTTACATGCCAGTCTGACCAGCCATCCAGTCTTGTAGTCAGACTTGGTTTCAGTTAGTGGGGACGGGATTACAACTTGTGAAGCAAAGGACGGAAGAGGTCATGTCTTTGGCACTGCTATGCTAAAACCCAACGCACAATAAGTTGTAAATTATGAGCACTTTTAGCATTGAAGATACGTCATTTAATTGAGTGCCTTTGGTGTTGCTGGGTATTTATTCGTTATTTACCCCTTGGGTTTTCAACATGTCTCAAAAATTATTCTTGCTCCTAAATGTTCAACACGTTAATTCGTAGTTTTTGGATGGCAGCTTTGGATCACTTTTTGACCTTCTCAAGTGCACGCAGGATTGTGATGCCAAGGTAACTTGATCAACTTAAAGTGCCACTTTAATCTCACCATCACGTTTGTCTAAATCAAGAATTTATTTTTTTGATTCCTGAAGACATTTTAGACTGTTGCAACAATTCACATTTTTAAAGATGGAGAAGAAGGACAATTATATGAAGAAGAAAAAGCCATCACGATCAAAATGACATCAAATTTTTGAGAAAACCAAATACTTACAGTCCTCTTAGCACTAAAATAATGCCTCACACTTTTATTCGGAAAAGTGTTTGGAGTCCGCCTTTTTTTACAAGACCTGGGACTTCTTGCATTTCAGTGTATAGCACGGCGGACTTGTGCTTGCTAACAAGCTTTTTATATCAAGATTAAAGCGCAAAAATTGGTAATTGCCCACTAAGCGTACAGTAGTATAGATTTTGTGCGCTTGTTTCTTTTCGGACATTCCAGTCTCAGAGTAACAATATCCGATAGAACATTGTCAGTTTGTACCATGTTGTCAACAAAAATAGTTAACTGGCAGTATTTCATGGGTCCTGAGATCATATGACCTACCTGCCAGTAACATTGTGGCCTAATTGGTGAGGTAGCGAATTGTGAAGCCACGGAGGTTTTAGCAACTTCTGATTTTAGAAGTGTTTGTAAGTTTGAGAAGTTAGGAAAACGTTGCAAGAAAGATTATGTATCAATTTTTTTTTCTTCATTAAATACATTACATTAATTTAATTTCCTGACATTCAAGCTAAGATGGAACATTACAATTGCTGCTAAAACGATTTGATTTTAAAATTAATGTCATAATATGTTGATAACAAACTTATTTTTTTTATAGATGCATGTCCTGTATGTACTGTCATTACTTATTCAACGGATTGGAAACAAGGTAAGCATAACACCCTAAGAGTTACTAAAACCGCTATTTCAACCCCTAAAACGTACGACAAGCACCCCCGTCCTTTTCATAAGGGAGTCCCCCCCCCGCCCACCCACCCACCCACCCCCCCCCCCCCGGAGCATAACATTTCCTATACTTCATCGGGTTGTTATTCTGGTTGTGAACGTTTTCACCTGTGGAATGCCGAAACAATGTCTTACACAATAATTTGAACATAAATGCCAAGTCATGGAGATAATTATATATTGCTGGGCTAAGTTTTGTGTTCAGCCTGAAGAATTTGTTTCTCTCGTACATCTCGCTCATCTGTGTAGTTTTGTTTTCTCTCTTAAGGTTCAACCGTTTGCTGCGTCACTGTCGCTCTACCTCCCTGAACTGTGGCAGACATCAGGTGACCACAACATGCTTCGATGTGCAATAGTGTCCACCATGACCCACCTTGTAGAGGTTTGAAAATCAATTCTTACGGAAATAAAATAATGGTTATTACTGGTGTTAGAGTGGTTAAACGTTGCTTCAGCAACTGCTTTGCTACGAATTACCTTCTTAAATTTTTAATTATAACAACCTGTTCTCGTCTGGTCTTGTAGATCAGTCGGTAGAGCAAAGGTGAACTATTCTTGTGTTCGTCCTTTCAAATCACATTGACGTCAAAAGATTTTTTTATTTTCCTTGTGTAGTGCCTCGTTTCCTTTCTTAGAGCTTGCACTCATGACCTTGAAATCTATGAGGTATTTACAGCACCTTAAAATACTATGACTGTTCTGTTCAAACAAATAACACATATGTTTAAGTGTTGTAAAAAAATGTAGTTCTACTCATGAAAATCAATAATTGGCATTATAAAATTTTCCTTGCTTTACGTAGAAGACAGGAAACAATAATCACCAGCAACTTGATATACTTTTTTTGATACCGTACACTTTTTGATGTGCCACCAGTCACTAAGAAGTAACCCTTAAAAAATGTTTAGAGTTGAAACGATTAATTTTCTCATAAATAAACAAACGGCAAGTTTTCTGTTATTGTTGTTTCATGGTGACACATCATATTTTTTTTCATGTCGTTTTCTAGGGCCTGGGTGCGTTAAGCAGAAGCATGTACTCTTTTCTAGTACCCTTGATTCAGCTCAGCACGGATGTTTCGCAGGTATCACTCTTTGTTTGGGCTTACAGTTGTAATACTTTCCAAGTGACTGCAGTAAGATTTACGTGGGAAAATTAACACAAAGCCAGTCACTATGTCAATTTGTCAATAGTTATAACAATGAATATCTTAAATATCTAACTGTTGCCAAGTGTGGGAATCGTTGTAGTAGCCAACTCGTCATTGGTGCATCTGATTGAGCAGCGTCTGTTTGGGTTTTGCTTGACTGACCGAAGGAGCAGTATCAACGTCGTTGTTGCCTAGAACATGTTTGGATCCAGTGATCAGTTCAGCAAGATTGAAAACGTAACGCCAGTTTATTTTTGATAAGAATATTTTACGTATTGTCATTACAATAACCTGACCAAGTTGTGTTGTCTTTTGGTGTAGCCACCGCACGTGTACCTAATGGAGGATGGATTGGACCTCTGGTAAGATGTGGTGTGACCTGTGAAGACAGATCTTCTCTTATAGAGTTGCCCTGATAAAGCAATGCCAGAGAGACCTCCGAGATAAGAGCTAAAAATATCCGTAATATTACGTGCTTGTATTGGACTTACACGTTTCGACGAAATTAGTCTGAGAGGTTTCCACGTCAAAGAAAGATGTCATGTCAAAAGAGGTTGGGAAAAATAAAAGGATAAAGCGTTGCACCTGAAGGTTATAATGGATTGAATCCGCACCGTTTGTAGCAGCTATAGCCAGTTGGTACATTTTCTTACTTACAGTTTGAACCAACGAGAATGTACGTTCAATATGCTGCAAACACTAATGACGAGTTTACAGCTCGTTCACAAACTATTTGTTTGTTGTCAGGCACAATGTCTTGGTTAATGCATCTTGTATGACCCCTGAGTTGTTGCAGTTGTTTGTCAATATGCCATCGTTACTAGGTGAGTGGAAAGGGTTTGTGGTTCCGTCATCAGCTATCATTTTCGAGCTGTGTATCACAGAGCGCGTAGCCTACCTGTGAGCAGGCTCATGTATGGGGGGGCACACACACTTTCTTGGCGCTTCCGCACCAGACTCCTCCCCGCCGGAACGCTTCGCTCGCGCGTGTGACTCAAAGGTGAGCCCACAGGCTACTGATCGCGCCCTATGAGACGCTCAGTTATGCGCAGAAAGGATAACTGATGCTGTGTTACAGATACCCTATTGTCATTGTATTTTACAGTTGGTATTTCAACCATAAATCCAGAACTCTGGAGTGAGACCCTGGGGAGGGGTATTGCTTTTTGTTCTTAGGCAAGATCCTCAACTTTTGCAATGCTTCCTTTTAAAATTTGTCGTAGCAGCTTGAGAAAGCCTAGAGCAATAACGTAACGCAGATCTGTCAATTAAAATTGAAAACGTTTGTAAAAGATCAGGAAGAAATTTGAGAGGATAAAAAGTATGTAAAGACTGCCAACTGTTAGTAGTAAAAGTCCAACGTTTTGACACCATTTAGTTTGGTTGACTTAACGTGAACAACTGCTCATTTGCTCTTATCTTTGACTTCTTCCCTTCACTGCCTCTCTCCTTGTCGTTCAGTTGCGCAAACCTTATAATTTACTTGACTTGCAGACTTAGGTTCTGAGAACCTCAGAACATGCTTTGCCATCATCGAATCTTATGTTCTGTTGGATCAGAGGGAATTTCTTCAGGTTTGATATTAAAGATATTTTTGTTTATGTATATTGTATCATCTTTCGATGATCCCTTTCATTTAGGTCTTTCTTTTTACGTATTTTCCATTTTATTTGTTGTAGAATTTTAGTGCGCCTGTAGTGGATGCTTGCTTAAGAATGCTTGGAAACATAAAAGAAGAGGGAGGCATTATACTCTCCAGGGTAAGGAATACTTTTGAAAAACTGTTAATTTTTGGCAGTTTAACCGGGCACTTGCCAATGGAGACTTTATACTTAGTGTTCAAGTGAAATTTCCCTGTAGTGCTAACTTCTATTTTACCATTTCTTTGTCCTTCCTTACTTTTTTCTTTTTTTTATCCTGACAGGTTGTTGAGACTATAGTCAAAGTCTCCCCTCTCACTGGTACTGAGCTCTTCTTGCCAGTCTTGCTGAAAATATTTCACATGATTCTTGAAGGAGAGGTAAAGTTCCTCAACACAGCAAGGCTGTTTGTTCACGAATTATTCGACTAAACAAAGTACAAGCGAACTAGTAAATGTATTATTTTTATAGAAGACATAAAGCAACGAGTATCGAAGGGCCTGTTAGAGTACTATGTTATTTGCAGTTTTCGTTTACCATTCATGCTCAAAAGGTTTAGATTAGAAAGTATCATATCTAGCGTTTTATTTATAGTTGTCAGTGTTGCAACCTAACGGAGCAAAGTTTAAAAACTTTTGTCCTTTGTTTGTTTGAAATTCCTTGAAAGTTGTAAAATGACAAATGAAGTAGATGAATGACATCTTTTCACATTTTTACTCTGAATGCAACGTTTTTAAAGGCTGATCCATTTAAAGTTTAAGTGCTTAAAGTGCTCGTTGGCCACGAAATTCTTGTAAGATTCGATTTGGTTATTTCACTACCGTTTTTCCCTTGCATTATAACTACTTAATGTTAATACAGATCTGCTTCGTTTAGGAACACACACCTCTGCTGGTCATCTACCTGTGCATAATCGGAGAGATCATTTTACACAATTATCCTGCCTTTGGCCACATTGTTGAGAATGTAGCACAGCAGCTTAGCAAACAGGTAAGAGAAAATCAAGATTGAAAGAGTCTTCTTCACATGTCCTTACAATCTCTTTCTTCCTGGCTTAGTCTTGAGCAGTTCTCTCTTGGTCACCCAGTATGACGCAAGCTCGCGCGTTTCGTCGTGTTAATTGCCAGGAGGTGTTCGAATAGGTAACCGTATAAATGGCACTATGATTGATAATTGAAAGAATTTTTAAATATCACGAGGAGTGTGAATCCTTACTTGCGCTTGCATTCATATGGTTACTCATTTATTATCTGGGCAAATTACGAACGCGCGTTCATAAATTTGAACTGCAGTGCAAATTAAAAATTAACGGAAAATTAGCCTGCTCTCAGCCAATCCCATTGAAGTAATTTCTCCGTCATATAGTAACTTAAGGTATTAAAACTATTTTCCTTAACTCCCTGCTGCTGGTTTCCTTGACGGTTCTATAAGCATACGCGAGAGGTACACGAGCGCTTTATTCTGTCTTACAGTGGAACATGTCTTCTACAATCTGTCTCAATATGGTTGTGTGTCTCACTCAAACCAACAAACTGCTGGACAAGTAAAGTAACCAGACATCAGCGATAGTAGACGTACGGGCTCAGACGAAAATATATAGGAGACGCTTTTTCATGTAGTGGTAGCTAATTTGACGTTTTAAAAATTTTTCGTAGGATTAGCTGGATTTTGTCGTAGGACACTAACCTTGAGTGCTTCTTATCTTTCAGGTCACTGAGGTTTTGAGTAAGCTACTCGACATTTGGTTAGAAAAAGTAAGTACTGAGAACAAGCTGATCAAATGTCGTTCCTCAGTGAAACGTTTAATGTTACGGAATATGCTGAGTGAGTTGACTTTTCTGTAATGCTGTTTTGATGATGACTATTGAACTCTATGTAGACTTTCAAAAAAGTCCTTAGCCTTGTTTATTCATTACTTCATCGCTCGCTCGGCTGCTTTGCGGCCTAAAACGTTCCCGGTTGCTTTGCTCGCTTAGCTTTTCTACCCTGAAGCTCATGAGGTCGACTTGTGGCAAGTCTAAATTCTGTATAGTAATTGAGCACACAAATGTTTCTACTTTAATATTTTCTTATTCCGGTAACAAACCCTCTCCCTCGAATTTTTGCTCCGCACTCCCGGTTATGAGCCAGAAATAGGCCCGGGATTTTATGAGAGTAAACGTTCAAGTGAAGAAAAAGATCAGCCGATTATGATTAATTGAATTAAGGGACCGTTCATTTTTTATGAGGGAAGGGGGGCTGGTGGGATTTGGGAAGCACCATTTAAAAATCGCATGACCCCCCCTCAGCTTACCAATTTTTTCACATGACCCCCCCTTTATAGCGGTCATTTTTTGGGATGACCCCCCCCCCAAAAAAAAACTTTTTTAATATTTCTCTATTATCCCCCTACTTCACGTTATTGTGCTCACTATGAAGACAATATTTACAATCCCTATACGACAGAGAGCTGTTGTTTAAAAAACAAATCAAAAGAAAGAGAAGTCAATTTCGGATCTCCTAGTTATGGCTCGCCCTGAGCGTGTGGCATTTGGCCTTTCATTGGCATCTTCCTCATCTGAATTGATGAATGCAAGAATGACGTCATTTGAGTCATCTTCTCCCCCAGAGTCAATGGCATCACTGTCATACTCATCATTGTCACTTTCATCCGTTTCACTGCTGTCAGCACTTGCCCTGTTGTCATTTTGTGTCAATGTCCTGGCATTTCTCAGTGTTGGTTGGCCAGCTTTGAGAGGCCTCTTCTGCTGCAAGCATGAATGTCTTACAATTGCCTTTACTTTCTCACTCTTGCTGCTTTTTAAATGCGCAAAATTCCAAAATGCGCAATAATGGCGAAAGCGACGAGTCGTTTAAGAAAAGGTTTACAGCTGAACGATCTAGGCAGTTTGACATCTTACAAGCAAAAGAAGCAATCTTTCTGAGTGCGGATGGCTGTTCAGAAAGGGCGGGTGAGTTTTCCGTGCCAGGGTACCAGTTGAAGCCCAGTGATGGAAGAAAACTGAACTTTTCCATCAAAGAGCTCAGAGCAATTGTGGAAAAGTTGAATGTCATATTGAAAGATGTAAAGGAACACGATTCCACACTCTTTCAGTCCAATGGGCTTGCTTTAAAGCAGGGCGAAGAATTTGCCCACAGTTTTAATGTAAAACAGATCAAATGTATAGAAGCTAAGTTGACGAAGGTCACGCAGGACATGGAAGCACTAGAAAATAAGAAGAGCAATTATAACAGCATATTCAAGGGCACACTCAAACAGCACATCAACAAAAGGAGAAGGAAAAAAGAAAACCGCAGAAAGTCAAATGAAAGAAAGAGGAAGCGGACTGAAAACAACGTCCAACGAGTTTATGGAATCTGTGTTGGAAACTCGCTAGGAAATGATCTTCCACAATGCCTTGTGTACCCTCCTAGAACGGCCGTCCCGGAAGAGTGTATTAAAGTTGAGGATGTTGCCACGTCGTTATTTAGAAGAGATGGGCCATACATTGCACAGCTCTTGGAAGGGAATTATTTCACCACAAACCTTGAGCAGGAAGTCAAAGATTATGTTTACACCTTCATGTACCCTGAAGAGTACACTCTGACGGAAAGCATTGCTGCTTCTTGCAGCATTGGTGAAACAGACTTCCATAGCAGCACAAGCGGCGACGAAGAACTCGATGACAGCGAAGATGAAGATGAGTGCCAGTGAAAGTTGCATTCGAAAATAACAGTGTTAAATACTTCTTTTCAGTAGCTACAAATGCTTTTTGTCGCCAAACGTTTTTTTAAAGCAGAAGGAAAGTTTGTAATAAATTTGTATCCTGCCTTCTATGTTTATTCTATAGCAATTTTTTTTATATTCAAACATTATGCCATTTTAAAGTTTTACTAAAATATTTCACGTGACCCCCCCCCCCCTTTTTCCCTTATTTTTTTGGGATAGCCCCCCCTCGAAAGCCATTTTTTTTCCCATGGCCCCCCCCCCAAATCCCACCAGCCCCCCCCTACCTTATAAAAAATGAACGGTCCCTAAAGTGGACCTAACCCCCAAAATTTTTTTTTCGCTAAAACGAATCCACTTGTTATTTGAAGCATTTGGGCGAAAAAAAAATTTGAATTTGGTTGAATCCTCGATTTGCTATGCCCTTTCAAAGTCGCGCCTGAAGTGTTACACGACCGCGTTTCAGGGAGTCTGGGGCGGCGGTTCCTGATGACGTCTACCCAGGAACCAAACACAATGGCGCCTCAGTCAGCTCTCTGTATTGGCTCGAGAAAATGGAAACAAAACTAATCGTTCCAATATATTTTGGGACTAAGACATCCAAGTTTTGTTTCAGAATCATTTGTTTTTCGTCACTGGAGTCAGAGTTAGGTTTCGATTCGGAAGACACCGAAATAAACTTCGATCGAGCACGTTCGGCAACTGTGAACTCATGCATACATACATACATACATACATACATACATACATACATACATACATACATACATACATACATACATACATACATACATACATACATACATACATACATACATACATACATACATACATACATACATACATACATACATACATACATACATACATACATACATACATACATACATACATACATACATACATACATACATACATACATACATACATACATACATACATACATACATACATACATACATACATACATACATACATACATACATACATACATACATACATACATACATACATACATACATACATACATACATACATACATACATACATACATACATACATACATACATACATACATACATACATACATACATACATACATACATACATACATACATACATACATACATACATACATACATACATACATACATACATACATACATACATACATACATACATACATACATACATACATACATACATACATACATACATACATACATACATACATACATACATACATACATACATACATACATACATACATACATACATACATACATACATACATACATACATACATACATACATACATACATACATACATACATACATACATACATACATACATACATACATACATACATACATACATACATACATACATACATACATACATACATACATACATTTTATTTGTTATCAAATTAAAATTACAATTGTAACATGCCCGCGGATAGCTGAGCTAATCTAGGCGGGTCATGTTTGGACGAGTTATTAATATACAACTAGGTACAACTAAATACAACTGAAGGTAACAAGAGAACTAAAGAGACTAGAATTGACAACGATGACTAAAGACAACTAATAAACTAACGATATTACAAATAATAATTAACAACAGTTACGACGAGAGACTACAGATACACTTAAGCGAAATTACTCACTGCTTAGAGCTTTGAGAACAATTTGCAATATTTCAAGCGACGACGGGGAAGACTTCTTTGCGGACGAGCTGCCTGTATATTAAGAATGGAAAGCTAGATACGAAGGAGCAGGTAAACGAAAAGCAGGGAAGAAAACTCAAGGACTGCTTTGGATGGTAATTTCGTCACCTAAACACAAGACTCCCACGCGTGTTTATAACCTGTTTACATTTGTCCGTAGCGAGAATGTATTTTGTCAAGGTATGGTGGTTCTATTAAATCCAGTTTGTGTTTTACTTTCTGGAATGCTTCATGTTTATAAGAGCGACGTAAGTGTTGCAGTCTTCGAGACTTGATGATCTTCAAAACACTGACTTCGATCGATTGAAAATCGTAGAATTGTCTGGACCTGTATTTTTGAAGCTACGGGAAGCAAGGCGGAAGGAAACATCTCATACAATTACCGATTTCATATTGCCACACGTTTTAAGTCGTAACTCCAAATAACCAGTGTAAATCTTTTTCAAAGTTTGCAGTGAAATTCGTCGGATAAGCGAAAAGGATGTGTTCCCTAAGCGGTCCGCGGGTAATGTTACACGGTCATATTTTCGACACTAATGTACAGAATGTTTGCCGCACTACTGATTTCCAAACCTTCGAAAAACTCTGTGAGTGTAACAATTTTGTTATCATGTAATTCTAAAGGATTAATCTTCGACTTTAATCTAAATCGAAAGAGAAATAAGTGCTGGTTGGCGGCGTACAGTTGCGACCTATTTACACATCAGTATATTTGGTCGTAACGTCCTCTTGATTGATCACACAACTTTGCCGGCTATGTTATAAATACTGCGGGACTGGAAGATATAGGTTGTCGGTAGTATTTCGACAAATTGCTGGTTGGCTTTGAGCGGAAAATTTTGAAAATAGCGTTTGAAAGTCTGCGGAACAAATTCCAGTGAGAGTTCTTCAATGGTTCTCACAGACTCAGTTCGCTTGTTTCGGTTCGCCAAAATCAACCATCGTTATGTCTTTATTGTACCATTGACCGATCATCGCCAGTAAATTGTACAGTATATCTTTTTTTAGATCTGGGATATTGCTGCAACAGCCGATAGCACTTCTGGAAGGCATTTCTGCGCACTTTTCGAATGTGTATTGCACCATCCTGAAGGAAGTGAGAGGACGTGAGTTATTCGATCTTCCTGGGTAGACGTCACAACAGCCGCTGGACCCATTCTCCTCAAACTCGGTCGTGAAACAAAATGGCGGTGTTTTGGGGCTATTTTCGCGATTTCGTCGGGGCACAGAAAATCGAGGATTTAACCGAATCCAAAAATTTTTTCGCAGAAGTATTTCAAATAACATGTAGATTCGTTCTAGCGAAAAAAAAATTTGGGGGTTAGGTACACTTTAATGCTTGCAAGATATCAGAGGCGGTGGGAGAATTGCTGACAGACTATGAAAGTAAAAAGACTTTTTTTTCAGTGGTTATATTCCTGTTACCCGTTGCAGATGGATTGCATGACGCGACTTGAACGAAGGAAACTCACTGTGCTGTCACTGGTCACGTTGTTACCATTAAATGTGAAGTATGATTATGTCTCAGTTTTACTGTGTTTTAGTCAGCTGTTATGATACAGTCATTATTGGTGGCTAAACATTGTTACAGTATCATTGTCAAATCAATCATTATAATAGTACAGAAGCATATCACCTATCTAGGTGATATGCTTCTGAATAGTATTATTCGAAACGCTATAAGAATGAAAGACCCGACTACCTCGAGGAAATTGTTTGCTTATAAATCCGAATCCCCCACGTAGAAGTCACTGTGGTACTCCACAGTGTTTTAGATTAAGAGTCTAAACCCACAGCCCCTCCTCTGGCCTAAAATGCCACTGTATCTATTTTAACAATGTTGAAGATTTAAAGAGATTATTCACGAAGCGTTTGTTCCTATTCCGCATTTTTCTGTGACATGTTTCAAAGTGGCTTAACCAAACAAGGTTAAAAATTAGTTGCTCATAGCGTGCACACCCAACACCTTAACAAGGTAAAACCTGTTTAATTAAAATATGTTTGCAAGGTGGTTTGAAATTTGTCTTCTCAAAATGACCTCAAAGCGTAATCAACAAATACACATTTCACAATGCTCTCTTGAAAGTTTCAGTGCGTGTTTCCCTCTTTAAAGTCAGTACAACCCAAGAGTGATATTCTTTTTTCCTCCATCTTGCAGCACCAAGTGTGTCGTTGACAAGTTTGCAATCATTGTGGACGCTGCTGTTGATGTCCTACACGAGATCCACAGAGTTGAGGATGGCGACACACATACCGAGTAAGAGATGATGTAGAGCAGCAAAACATTTCCTATTACGCCCATCTGTTTCTTCTTCCTTAATGACGGTTTCATTTTCGCTCTTTAGTTGCTTAGTGCTGTTTGGCGGCGATAACGATGATGAGGAGGAACACACTGAGGGACACAAAAGAAAACGAAAGGTAGAGTTCTGGAAATGAACAGTCAAAAAAGAAAGTAGTGTGAGTTGTTTCGGAGATCAAATGAAACAGTTAGCAGTTAATTATCAATTTGATGCTGCTAAAGAAAAAGAAACTGTCTTGACTAATCGATGAATGTTGACTTCTCAGAGTTAGCCCTGTGCAAATGACTTCAAGTCATACCACTGTACGGACGACAGACGTTACCAATGGACGATTCGTACCCAGATGATTCCTGCCTAACTCGGACGATTCGTACCCAGTCAATGGGCCATGTACGAGATACCTGGTTCCTCTTTTCAAAAGAAGTCCTCGTGCAAAACCTTTCATATGAAAATTAGTTTGATGTACATGAAAATGAACCTATAGTCGGGACACATTTTCACATGAACGGTTAATAAATGTGTGAAGACTCGTTTAGACACAGAAGCAACAGGCAACTAGGAAATGGTTCATTCAAACGTTTCGTACCTGCTCTACGGACCACCAAAATGGACTACTCTGGAATTTATACCGAAAGCTCCTTTAACATGTGAGGCCAGCTACTGCAGTTTGTGTTGATTAATATGTTTCTTTTTTTTCAGTTATGTTTGTCAGACCCAGTTCATTGTTACCCTCTGTGGATGTTCGTGCGGGACAAACTTCACGAGTGTCACTCTGTTTACGGACAGGAAACTTTCCAGTACCTCATGGGGTGTCTGGACTCAGCGGTAGCTACCCAACTTGGCAACTTTATAAATCACTAACATGTCACCTAATGGTCCACTCATTAACACACTGAAAGAGAAACTGAGGCGGTAGTACGAAAATGGACAAACTCGCCGTAATCAACTGTGAGTGCGAGTATTCGGAGCTTGTTGCTAAGCGACATGGAACGCGATGATGGCAAAAACCTCACGTAACAAGGCTCGGAGTCCTGGGATTGGTCTCTGGAGACTTCCTTGTCCGTCGCCTATTGAATAAATTGTTAAGACAAATGAAAACCGTTCAATGAGGGAAAAAATATATTTGACTCATCAGCATATGCACTTCAGTACCGCATGGAGCTACATGAGTGACAACTCTGAATATGCAGAAAACTGAGAGGGCATGGCACGATTGGCTGTTGGAAGAAATTGTAAAGCCGATGAATTTAACACTTCGTGGGCTTAAAAACTCAAAATTTTACAGGGAATGTATGGGCTCACCCAGAAATTTTACAGTTTTTGAAAGCCAGTATCTCTTGTACTATAACACCTTAAGAACTAAAAACATTTCTTCAATTAGCGATTCTTAACTGTTTGGAGTCGTCTTATCTAACATGGCGCTTTCTCTACGCAAAGTGGTATGGTAATGAGGCAAAATATGTACTGTGACGTCAGCAAAGAACCTGTAAAAGTACGTTTTTAGCTGTTGATATTCCCTAATAACAGACAAAGTCAGATAATGTTCTGAGACAGTCAAAGTTCGTCTTGTGTTTATCAATCACTCCGTAACGGGCATGCATGGAGGTATGTTTTCTGTTCAAAAAGGTCTGCAATTGAGCAAGGAAACGTTCACGTGCCACCTTACTTCCTCCTTCACACTTGTACAAATAAATGTTTAAGATGCTGATATTATCACAAACAAAGTTAGGTAATGTTTTTCGATCAATTCGATGGCCGTTTGTCATTCACACTAGTTACTCTTTACCATGCTTGGATTTGTATTTTATGGGCAAAAGGGACATGTTCTCTTCCTCTTCCCCCTTCCTTCTTCTCCTTGTCCCCCCCCCCCCTTGCCCCCCTGTTGCTCCCTCTACTACCCCCACACCCCACCGTGCTTTGCATATCTGATTTCGTACTTACGGCGTGTTTTTCGATTTAAGAAATCTTTCTGGTGACGAGTCTTCTTTTCCTGAGATTCCTCGTCAGGAAAGACAAATATCGGAAAGTTCTCAGAAGAATGTAAGTATGAACAATTGATTAAATTACTTAGGCAGCAGTATGGTTATTTTCGGTGATAAGAATGTAATTCAAGGTCATCGATAAAATTAGGCGACCATATAATCAATCATTCGGTCAACGCGTGGAAGTGTATTAGTAACTAGTAGTAATCAAAGATTACGAGAAAGCCTTCGACGCCTTTCATAACTTCATTACCTGACTTTAAACTCCTGCCTATTGCTATAATCAACATTTTTTATATCAACAACGGAAGGTTTAGACATATAACATAGTGACAAAGTCCAAGTTGTGGTTAGCAAGTAGAAGTCTCCCCTACAAATTAAGATTTGTTGAAACGTTGCGTTACTGCGTCAGTTTCTGTAAACAGAACTAAAATATTTGCATTTGCCCTCAAATTTCATGCTTAACATTTTCACATTTACTGGTAATGTTTAAGCGTAAAGCTAGTTTGTTGCATTGTAAAGTATATTTTTTTACGCACAGTTTCTAGGCTGGAAGCACGAATATTTAACAATTATTCCATGAGCGCGCGTTGGATATGAGATGGTAAATAGCCAACTCGGCCCTACGGGCCTCGTTGGCTATAACCAATCTCATATCCAACAAGCGCGAATGGAATAATTGTTTTATTAAATTCGGTGCGTTTGTATTCTTGGAAATATAGCTTAATTTTATTAGGTTTTAATTTTACAAAACGACCGGAAGTCGATGTGACAAAAACAACAACAAGTGGGAAATCACATGACATGCGCGCCGTTTGTAAAATTAGTTGAATGAAAAATTTGAGAGCGAAGCAAACGAATTTGCTGAATGAAATTGCAATCAAGTAGAATTCAAGAAACGTCTATCAAATGAAGGAGATATAACCTTGGCCAGAAAGTTTGAAAAGCGTTCGAGTTCGAGTCATGGAGAAGAGCCAAATAATTGTGCACTTGCACATTGCCATCGTAATAATGCTGCGGAAAACTTTGATCGCCATGTGACACAGACGTTGTGCCAAAATTATTCTCGACAAGATCTCTCTCAGGATTCCCTTGCTTTGAAAGCCTTGGCATTTCGAGCTGTATGTGTGGAGCTCATTGTTGGTCAGTTTTAGAGTCAAGGACAGAAACTATCTTAGCGTCAGATTCATCTTCAGAATCTCCGAGGCCACCCTGGTGGTTTTTCGTGGCTGGTAAAGAACCGGGCTTACTTCGGTTCAGCTCAAAACACTCAACTCCTTGAGGTGTTTTTCGCAAGGACAGAATTGTTGGCGCTAGCTGTCGTTGATTCTCTCGTCGTCGTCGGCCAAAAAAGAGACTGAGATAAAACTAGGTCGTCCTCTGTAGCTGTGCGGGATTCTTGCTCTCGGCCGATCCGAGCTTGCTTAGTCGAACAGTTTCCTCATCTGCTCATTGGAAACTGGTTTCTTATGGACTACGCCGGCAATTATGCCTGTTTTCCTGCGGCCTTTTACAAATGCATATGCTCTAATAATTTATTTGCCTGGTCAGAGATAATGGAAAACGGTTTGTTGTGCGGCGGCGTGCGAAGGAAATAGGGAGCTTACGAATCGACGACTTTTGCACGACGCCGCCGTTAGATTGCGTGACATGCTCACTGCGCATGCGTTTCTGAGCACTTCCCAGCTTCGCGCCAAAGTCGACGACGTTGGTGAGAGCGATTTGCCGGCGTCTTGGAAACAGGAGGCCGTGAGGTTAGTTTACAAAGTTTTCCCTCGATACTTCGGGTATTTTTGCCAGGTAATTTAAGTATCACATTAGGGGCATGTCCTTGATGTTTGATTTTAATTTTATTTGCCTGTTTTCGTTCAAGAAACGACCTTCTACAGTGCCATGGCGAACGCTATGAGTTCAACCAACACTGAAAGCGGTCAAAGCACAACACGGTGTGAATGAAAAGCAAATTGCTGTATGAAAAATCTTTCATTTTAATCACGCTTCACTGAAATATAAGACATTTTTTGGTGTACAATGAATTTGAAAGGACTAAAAGGTTTTAGCATTCGTGTCGACAGTTAGAAACAAGGACTAGATAGCTCAACTAGAGAGCTAGGCGATTTTTTCCTCTGTTGTTTTGAGTGGTCTTATAGCCAGCCTAATCTTTTAGAACCCAAATTTTTCTCGACGTACAGCTGCGCTTTCTTTTCTGCCATGCTAGCACATTTTGTTGGTCTGTCTTGAGTATTTTTTTTCTCGAGCTCCTGAGACAATAAAAATTTGCCGGTCGCGCATAAACGTCGTCGTCTTTACTGCGAATCGTAAATTCAAATTTCTACAGGACGACGACGCGAGACTATAAGGTGACCCAACGGCGCCGTCGTCCGAAAGTCGTCGATTCGTAAGCTCCCTAATGATCAACTGGCGACTTTAATGGATTTAATCAATGAACTTTTGCAATACGTGTTATCTTTCTTCCTCGCAGACGAGTAAAAACACTTCAACTGAACATTCAGTTCTTCTTTTGACATTTCTTATATCGGTTTCGAAAATTTGGTGCCACCAGGACTAGCAAGCCATTCTGTTCAGGTAAAATTTGTTTTTGTTACATAATCTTCATGAATGCGTAAAATCTCGCCGGTCATATTTTAATTTTGCAACTTTAAGGGAAACTTAACGTATACGTACCGTTAAATAATCTTATCTCGAGCTTTGTGGCTTTTTTGTTGTTACTGGGTCGGCATTGTCCATAATTTCCTGTATTTGCTGTATAGATAGCTCACCGAATGTGCTTTTTTTCATCCATTTTTTTTGTCGACGAAACTTTGCTTCACGCGAAAAAGCTCATGCCGAGCGACATTTGCCGCTTTCATTTCCATATAAGGTCAAACGCAGGTATAATGGCTGGTAACCGAGATCCAGTGAACCAATCAGAAAGCTAGAATTGCATTATCCGAGGCTGAGAATTTAATAATAGCCAATATTTGCAATCGCGTGCACGTTAATCTTAATTCCGTGTGACTGATTCGAATATTTCCACTGATGAATGACGGTAGACAGCATTTACTTTGCCATTTCCAAAGATTCTTCAAAATTTTGGCCACTGGAGCTAATCAACAAATATAATCAAAATACAGCCAATGAAATATAGCTGTTCCCACGGTTAACATCCTTAAGCCAGGTCGATTCAAGGCCGTGTTCGTTTATGTGCGTTGTCCTAGTTATGTAACAAAAGTCTGTCATCTCGCATCCCGACGAAACACGTTTGTGTTGATATGCACAGTCCAGAATAATGACTATAAACGCGCGAACGATTTAGAAACAAAACAGTTTCGTATACACGCGATTAGACTTTCAGAAAAGTCTACTTCGTCGCTCGCTCGACCGTTTCGCGTCCTTCCCATCGGCGCGTCGCGGCCTAAAACCTTGTAACCTTGTGGCAAGTGTAACACGTGGTTTGCGATGCGGTCCCATAAGATTTCACTCCAGTCTGCTTCAGGACTGCATTCTCCATCTCATCGAACGCAAGAATTATTATGTCACCAATCATGACGCTACTTTCAGTACTTCTACTCTTCCGGGATGGAATGCTAGTACATGTACATCGTTCGGTTACCCCCAGACGAGCTGTTTGGGAACCTCGAATACCGAACAGCTGAAACAATTTTATTTGAACTCTTTAGATTTAAGAAAAATAAATGTTCAGTTCCTCTATAAGATGCGCCGCCTTCATAAAATCATGGTAGTTGTGTTCATCATCTTGGACTGGATATTTGTTTTGATGAATACAACCACCACGATTGGCTATAGGCTCGTCTCATAGAGGGAATTGGCCACTGATTCCAAATAGAGGTGAAAAATAATAATTACTAAATGCTTTTAGCGGCGGATAGTCACAGTTAGCCCGAATAGCACAGTCAGCCAAAACAACGCTTTGGTTTATAGCCTGAATAGCACTGACTCGGCAATGGTTTTCTATTATGAGCTGGAGATTTCTATCGCGCGATAGTTGACTCGGACTGCGCCCTCGTCAACTATCCCGCATAGAAATCGAGATCGAATAATCTAATTGTTTTAGTATAAATCTACTAGTCGTTCAAAACTTTATCTAAACACTCTTCACAGACACCTAGAAAACGCAAAGAAGCGGCCGTCATTCTGTTAACAAGCGCACACTGCTACGCTACTCACTATTTATCACAGAATAGATAGTGAGTAGTGTAGCCAATCAGAGAACAGCATTCGTGATAGAATGCCAGTAGGTTTATACTAAGAATAATTATGGGGTTATATACGCGTGTATCAAATAAAATAGCTACCTTTAAAGCAGAGCTTCCATAAAATACTAATCATCTACTGGACACAATAACGTTTAAAGATATTCACCAGTAGGCATTTCAACACAGTATGCAGATTACTACATCTGAGTATCAAATAGTAAATCCTGTTTCAACGAAAGATGTCAAAGATGGCCGAACAAAAAAAATGCTAAAGAAATTCGTTTAAGATTGATTACAATCAGGAGCCATAATCGGGGACGGAGACCGTAAGTCTTGGGATCCGCGCGCACCTATGAAATGGGACAATTTTTCTATTTTTAGAACAAATTGCGCCATCCTGACGTCATATATCCGCGCGGATCCACGCACATGTCGGGGGTTCTCGTGTGGATGTTGTCACGTTGCATGATCAAATGGTGAGAGTTGAGAGATTCTCTTGCGTATCTTTCACAGCGATGGCAGGGAATAAGACAGGGACTAAGAACCAGGGCGCTTATATGTAGTTTTATGCTCTGAGCCAACGGAAAAGGTGGGTTTTTCAGGGTCGAAAACAAGACTTCAATCTCGCGCTGGGAATGAATAATAAGATCTGCTCACGCTAGTTGTAAGCTTACGCGTATGTTTTTGTGTTTGTTCTGACTTAAGAATATAGCAAGAAAACTCTCTACTCTGGTATCGAGTTAATTTGTGAGTTTTTCGGACAATGGTTAATCATAACCAAAACCTGTTTTGATGGTTTCTTATTGTTTCTGCTTGTTTGGTGAGTTTGCAAAAGTTTTTGAAAGGAAAGTCTGACGCGTACAATTAGCTCATTTGCATAGTGCGGCTCGTGCACTTTCAAGTCCGAGTCGTTGTTTTCAATTGTCAACAAATCTTGACAAAGATTTCTTTCGTTATCTTTTCTGCTGAGATGCTGCAACAAATTTCACGAACGCAAAAAAGGCTACTAACATCATGTGTGTTTCTTCAACATAAGCATGGTGAAGTTTTACACTGCGAAAATGGAAATAGACAAGGAGTTTGATAACTCGATCAACAAAATCGAAATGGTTATTCGAAGTTGATTAAAGAAAGCATCATCGTAACTTTGCTCATTATTTCTGCTTTATTCGCATATTTTCAGCTTAGCTTTTAATATGTTCTCAAACATTTATCAAGCTTAAACATATTTAAAAACTATAGAGTTATTGTTTGAGTTCGATGTACGCTTTCACACGAAAGTGCGGCGGAAGTACAATTTGTCATGTTTACTGACTGTACAAAACACGCATCGGCGAGCGCTCTCATTCATCAACAACAGAGAATTTACTGGATTTTTACACGAATAAAACTGAGCGGTATCTACGGACGTAAAGTTATTGGGCCTTAATGAAACATCAAGCGTTGCTTACAATTCAGGCGAAACTCAAACTAGCAATTATTTTGTTTTACTTTTCGGTCGCGATAGACTGGCAAATTCCTCGGAAGCGTGTGGCAAGAGAAGCTAGGAAACTATGAGGTCCTGAAGCTCTGCTATATCTAAATATATCGAGCTAGTTTTTTGTTGTGTAATGGAAAAGCTGTTAATTTTTAACATATGTGAAATTTAAAGTGGAGTAATGTACAGCTCATGTAAAAGAAGCATCCGTCAGAACACAACTTGGTCAGCGATATATATCTAAGCTTAAAGCGGAACATACCCAAATTCGACACTGTCTTACTTCACTCAAACTGGAGCAGCTTACGACGAAAATACTTAAGCAAAATTCCAACTGACGTAAACGCGTTGAGTTGTGGGCCAAAAACATAAAAAATATCGGGAATTTCGGACGCCATTTCCCCCGCGCGACATCCGCAAAAATCCTCGCAGCAAGTACGCGCGTGTGCCGCAGGCGATGGCGCAATTTGTTCTAAAAATAGAATTATTGTCCCATATCATGGGGACAACCCCAATACTAGAAATGGCGCGCGCTTACGGTCTCCGTCCCCGATTATAGCTCCTGTTACAATGTAAGGTTAAGCCAAGACAGGCATTTAGAAGTCGGAAAACCTACGGACGGACGGACAATGAAGTGACAACCAAAGCGTTTGGCTCGCTGATTGGCAAATTCTCTTAACTATGGTGCTCAGCTAGGGCAACTTCGGGTGGTCGTGGAGAAATCAAACTAGCTTAAGTGTAGTCGTACCCACCCTCCCTCCCGTTTTTCCTCGGGGGGTGGGTACGGCTACACGTAGACTAAAATCAAACTGGGTCAGGAGGGAGAGGTGAACACGTCAGATTTGGCTGACCCTCTGATAATGGCCATTATGACGTCACGGCGAAAGATGCGCGCAAATGCAGAGAATTTTCGAAAATGGCGGCGTTACCTCTAGTTGATACAACTTTTTGAGGCGCATTTCTCCAATCATTCCAGCTTTAAATGGTGTTGTATTTGGATCTCAAGGAGTAATTATCATTTTTCTTTCTTGAGAAGTAAGTAGATTTTAATTATAAGTGAAAAATCTTGCATAAAGTGTATTAAAGTGTTACAGTCATCGCTCTCCGGTGGAAATATGTGGGGCAAAATTTTGACCATTCGCCCCGTAAAATTGCCTTTTTTACGTGATCGGTAACTTAAAGAAACGTGTAACGTGGTCACAGAAGAGCTTATATGTGTAGGAAAACACTGTAATTGAAGATGATTTTGAAGAATCGGTAGTAAAAATGATCAGTTCATTTGAGTATGAAATATCTGCGATCTCGTGTTCGGCACATGTTCTGCAACAGGCCTAGCAAACAGAAATATCCACAATGATGGAAATGAGAACTTTCACAGACAAGAGCTTAGGCTTCATTATTTAAATAAGACCTAAAGCCTGCCTACTGCACAACGGTGGTTAAAATACAGACAGAGGAGAAAATGAATATGCAGACTGCAGACTTTATAAGAAATATCCTATTTCCTTTTATATTAATTGATTTTAAAAGCTGGTGCGACCAAAATCGCTTGACTGTTCACACTGGCAAGACGGAAGCAATGTTAATCTGCAAACACGCATTTGTCGGCCCTATGAGACCACTGATATTTGGCAACTCATACATATATTTCACCTCCAAATCTACCTGCTTGGGTGTTGTAATCGACCACAACTTGAACTGGAAACCTCAAATTAAAATGCTCCACTCTAAATTTGGAGGAAAACTAAAATTCCTAAAGTCTATGAAAGGACTGCCTACCTGTGTTCTTGAAGAAATCTATTACAAAGGCATTGTTCCAAGCATAACCTACTGCATTGCTGTATGGGGATCCTGTTCATTGTCTTCATTTAATGACCTAGAGCATTTACACATAAAAGCTGCAAAACTAATCCATAAACTCCCTAGTGGAACTCCTGATTGTGACGCCCTTAAAAGGGCTAAATGGAAGCCATTGAGTTACATCTACAAGCGGAGGCTCGCATCGATAATGTATCAGGTGCATAATGATATTCTACCGGAGCAGCTTACGGCCCTACTTGGAACCCGCACAAATGAGACTAGTTACAAATTAAGGTGCTTGAATGACTTCTCGCTAGCATGTTATCATAGTGAACTCGGAAGAAATAGCATAAGGTATAGAGGCCCTAAAGCGTGGAATTCCATCCCAAAATTCATAAGAAACATTACTTCTCTTCAGCTTTTTAAAGAAAAACTTAAACTAGCCTCAAAAACATTAGACCAAATACAGTTCGAGAAAGAGGCGTGCCTTATTAAATCTAAGAATAGTGCATTTTTATATTTTTAAAACACTCTTTTTACACTTAATTTTAATAGAAATGTAAATCTTAAGTCATTTTAGATTATCTTTTAGTAGCTTTTGAATCCTAACGATGTATTTTTAATAATTTTAGATTTTAGTTCTTAGGTATATATTTTATGGCAGGTCCACACCAGCCCTCTGGGTTGCCAGACGCAGACCTGCCTCATCAAAAATATATGTATGTATGTATGTATGTATGTATAGAGAGCTAAGTGCTCCGGTTGGCCTGAAATATACAGCTCATGTTAGCCGGTGTAAGGTTAGCTCATTCTCTCTATAAATGAAAATGGGAATATGATATTCTTAAAAAGCCTGCAGTCTACATTTTATCCTTGGTTTGCAGTCTAGTCTTGTAAGACTTTTCTTTAAATATATGGACATACAAGGCCCTCTCTCCTCTGCATAGGCCTCTTTCATGCTGCTTAGACCGTACACTGGTATTTTCGAGTATATTCAATTTCCATGGGGAGCTTCTCCAGAGGAGAGTATAAGGCCCCATCTATATGGTCTTGGGTACTGGAGACAACCCTATCAGACCCAACTTTATCATAGTTACCAGGGTTACCCTGGTTATGTTGCCAAGGGTGACTTGTGTTTCACTTTCTCAACAGGTGAGGGTGCTGAAAAAATTTCTTTATGTGAATCTGAAGACCTCAATTCAATACATTGAAATGAGCTATTTTATGTTTTATAAATTATGATATTAGCTGCATGTACATTACCGCATTGTATCTGCTTGGATGGGACTTAAAGGTGGATGGGGTTCGATTGTTTAATTGTGAGAGTTACTTTTGTTAATTGTAAATACATATTTAGTTCCTGGTGTTAGATCTCATTAGGAAATTTATCTTTTAGTTTACATTTTCTGTTGAAAAGAGTTATAGGCGATGTAAAAACCAAAGAGGGAAGGGAGGTGATATAAACATTTACTCCAATTTTCAACTGGTGATTATTAACAGGAGTCGTATTTGATCTTTTTAAACCTTAGGTTACCATCCTCCACCACCTTTGCAAGACCATTTGAGCAGGCCCCATTTCTGGCAATACACGCAACCACCATGGAAAGCTATCTATTTGTTGTCATTGTACTATCAATTAAACATATTTTAAAACCCAATCTTGTGGGGTTTTTTTGTTATTTGCTGAAAATGTACGCTTATCATTCTCTTGAAGCCAATAATAAACTCATCAATGCAAAAAGCAACAGGGAACCTGGGATGGATGGCGCTGAGGAGAAATCAGACTTTGGGTTCATGTTTACAAGTACAACCTCTGTGACACTTTTCTCTAGAATATTTCTTTGTAGGTCAGTTTAAACTTAATGTAAAACAATAGTTAAAGCTATCTTTATTTACATAAGATTTATGATAAAATTTAAAAGCATAAAGTATAAAGAAAATAACTGATTATCATTTCAAACTTAGAGGCAGTAAAGCTATTACAGTTTCTCAAGACAGATGCTATTAGAAAACAAGGGGTTTGGTTATAATAAGAGATCACCAGATATTGATCTTTCCAGCTTTGTCTTAACCTTCTTTACTGAACTCTTTGTTTTGGCGATAAGTCATTTTGGCGTTACAAGTTTCTCCTGGATAAGGTAACTCTTATTGCCATTATTCTTTCCTCTTTAACTCACTTGATGCTGGGAACTAGATTCTGTATTTTTTAGTTCTTTCCATGTAACGTCCTATGAGTTTTATTTTACAGCCTATACAAGTTTAATTGAACTCACTGTGATATTAAAAAAAAATTAGAACCCAAAGCACCAGTTTAGGATACCTTTCTTGTGAGAGGTGCGAGACAAGAAATAGCTTTGCATTGCATGCGGACGCCCGAGGAAACAGATCCTGCTCCGATCTCATATTTGACAAACATTTTGACATGAAATAAAGCACCTTTCTACCAAGAGGTCTCATCCATGTTATTCTGAATATCATCCGTTTCATCTAGGTCTCCCGTACAGTGATATTATATCACTACCACCTAAAATATCCACACGTGTGCTCGGCTTGCGTCAGTTGGTTGGCGTCGCTGAAGAAAATGTTATCGTTGACAGTTCTTCGGATAATTTAGCGCAGGAAAATAATTCCTTGGTTCATTATTTACTTTAATTTCCAACCCAGTATATGACTTGATAGTTCAAATGTCTTTGTAAGGGAGCATTTTCCAACAAATACTTTCTCATATTTCGAGGGTTTCGAGTGTTGATCAGCAGGTCCTCCACGCTATCGTCTACAAAATAATGGGTTTAAACCCACTGATCATTTTTATGCATATGTTAAATGATTCGTTTTCATCACCATTCAAACGTTTTAAACCATATCAAGATCACATTTTTGTGTTCGTGCTGTTCATCGTTGGGTTCTCCAGATATCGCCCAGGGAACGGGCGCGAAGCTTCACTTTTCAATCGCGTTTTCAATTGAGCGATCTCCAAATTTTGCGTGTTTTTGAGCCTTCCGACATCTAATTTTTAAAAACCAAGGTATTTTTGGACACAATATTAATAGGTTATCTTATTCCTGTTGTCTGTTGATCGCTTTCTTTCAAATTCTTTGAGTAATCATCGGATGAAAAACTTTTGTGGTGTCATTTTTTCCCGGGGGGGGGGACTCCCATATGGAGTGGACGGGGATGCTCGTCGGAAATTTTGAATTTAACCCCTAAAAGAGACCAATCTGGGCGTGGCCGAAGCTTATGCAGACCCCTAAAAGAGACCAGTTTATAAAACAGACAAATAAAAAGTACAGTGACATTTAATGATGGCGAATTTGTTTATATGAATTGAGTAAATATAAAGAATCAAAATACTTTCTGTTTTGTTATTTCTTCGTGTGCAACCCTTAACGAGACCTTGACGGCTAAAAATAATGACATTTTGCCCAGAACACCCTAAGCGAGACCAAAATCCGAAATTTACACCCCTAAGCGAGACGACGAGCACACCCGTCCATTCCATATGGGAGTCCCCCCCCCCCCGGGCATTTTTTAGCGGCCATTGAAACTTCACGGGCTGGCTCACGAGTGACGTCATAATGGCCAAGATCATCGGGCGCGCAATCGCATGGCAACCCAAGCAAAGTTGACCTCTCCCTCCTGAACTGGGTACTAGCCTCGTCTTGTTGCGAGACACCGCGGGGCAAATAGTCATGAAGTATCAACTTGACAGTGAAGGTTAATGGCGGTGCGGTGTGTGTTGCCGCGAGTTTTCAGTAATTAAATGGCTGGTATAAGTGAAATTTACACTGCAAAAGCCATGTTAGACAGTCACATGGTTCATATGGGGAAGCAAGGTGAGAAATTAAAACCAATATAATCATGATGGGTCAGTTTATAAGGCGGAAAAGTCACTCTGATGACCAAAACAGAATCAAAGGCACAGAGTCTAAGCGTGTTTGACTTTGGCCGCTATCTGGAGTTCCGGCTCTAAACAGAGGCTGATGATCAAGCCTAATTCAAAGGTGACTTGGGCGACCTTTTTTTGGTATTCATGCACAGGTCATCTGTAGCTTGACATTTGATGTACAGTACTGTACATGAAGTACGTATTATTCAGTTTTACTGAAATTTTGCCTTTAATAAGCTTCACTGCATATACCTGTGGGATATACCTTCAGGGCCATGACTAAGAGTGGCACAGGGACATGGGGATGGGGACGGGGATGTGGCCATTGGATTCTGGGATGTCGGACTCGGGGACATGGATACAAGGACCTGGGAACTTGGGGAAGTGGGGACATGGGGACTCGGATGTGATAAACAAAAAACAAATGATGTTTTTGCTGAATGTGTAAAATCATACGACTGATCATAGTCTCTTGGTAAAATATAATTTTCAGTGGTGTCGAGAAAGGTATGGCATTATGTCTTGGAGAGCAGTAGAGCTTGTCAGCAGTAGCTGAAGATTTCCAGCATCCATGGTTTGGCCTGATATGTTGCTTGCCTATTTTACCGTGAGAACTTTGGGTGCTATTCCAAATGTGTCAAGTTTTCTTTTGTGTACATCTCTAGACATGAAATATTCATTGGGTAGAATGGTGACATTAATGGGGTGCTTTCAATTTACAGTAGACATGGGTAGTGTGGAGTTCAGCAATCAAGAAACAGAGTACAAATTAAGGAGAGGTATGTCAGCTTCTAATACTTTGTTGGTCATCCAAGGATCTTATGAACAAGTGATCCTGCAACAATATTCATTCATAATTTCCTAAGCTGACTTACCCATCATGGAGTTAAGAGAGAAGGGAGAGTAGAGAATACTGGTATTTATAATTATTACAGTGTATCTCCAGTTTCTACTGCATAGCTTAAAGCTATGGGGAGAATTGCTGTGTACAACGGGTACATAATCCTATGGAAGGGGGCCTACTCCATCATACATGTGTACAGGTATACATGTGTAACCCCTAGCAAGTTGCCGAGAAGCACTGTTAGAGTATACAACTTGCCAATAAACTCAACATGAATTCTCTAGACAAAGCAAGAAACTATGTTGG
The DNA here is from genome assembly GCF_964199315.1 of Orbicella franksi. Taxonomy (NCBI): domain Eukaryota; kingdom Metazoa; phylum Cnidaria; class Anthozoa; order Scleractinia; family Merulinidae; genus Orbicella; species Orbicella franksi. Next base: position 30,468,057 of record NC_138145.1, read on the forward strand.
ACCTCTGAAGCCAGAGTTCAGCATAAACCATTAGGCCACTGCATTTCTCACAATGCCCAGTATACACATCTACTGATGATTGATACAGGAGTTACCAAGGTACATGTATGGTATGGAAAACAGTATTGTGCTATTTGTCAAGCTTGGTAGCAAAATGTGAAAGATGATTGCTAGTCAGTGACACCTACTAAATTTAATGAAGTTGTATGCATTTGAATGAAGTCTTGCCATAGTGATAGAGCATCCAACTTGTGTATTGAAGGTCGCTGACTGATTGCCTTTAGTAAATGGCTTTGAATTATTTATGAATACATTAGAAAACCTTAGGCTTGTGCTTATGTTTCCTTACAACGGATTGAGTGGAAGGTTTTTAAACATACAAATGTATTGTTGATATCCAGTAACTGGTCTTTACATGTTGGTTGAACTGCTGTTAGGAGAACTTGGAGCTTGTATCAGGTTCAGGTTAACCTCTTTTGCTTAAATGTGTCTGTATCATTATACCTCAGTTACAGAAAAGTTTCTGGAGAACATTCACACAATGTTAAATGAACCATCAGTTGGGCTGTACAGAATGCAAGAACATGTCAGAAGATCACTCCCTCAGCTTGTTGACAAGAAGGTAGGATGTTAATTTGTTTGCAGGTTGCCTCAAAGAGAGTTAAAGCTCCTTTTTCCAGACCTTCCAAACCCTTTTCATTTTCACTACCTCATCCTGTTTGCAAATGATGTTTTGACAACTTTATATTACACTCAATAAAACTTAGATTTGTAATAGGTACTACTACTTACATGTAAAACCAAATGCCATCTAAGATTAATTGAAGGGGCGCACAGAATAAGGCCCTAAGGGACTGTTGATGTAACATCAAACTCTCCTTGTTTCACAACAGAATACAAGGCAATCTGTTAGGAGAATCTAGAAATTTATCTGAAGTCACTTGGGGCTTTTTTCCAGGCTCCCCTTCAATTGCAGTGCTTTTGACCAACCAAAATCAAATCTTCAGCTGAGTGTTCTAATATAAACGTACATGTACACGGTGTAATAATTATTTATAGCATTATTCCCAATCAGTGGTTTTCCTTGTAACAAAAGTGTAGACACTAGTACATGGCAATAAAATGGATTACTGGTAATACCTCCTTGCTAACAAAGATACAGTGTATGAAATGAATGATGTGTGTATGTACAGAGTACATGCAGATAATGCTCTAAATTTTAATAGCACAATACCTCATGTATACAATGCAACCAGGTGAAGATGTCACTCATTTTAAAATATTATTTAAGAATTTTGACTCTTATGTACATGAATTAAACCATTTTGTTTGGGATATACATGTACCATGTAAGCCATTAAATGTATTTTTTGTTGTTGATGCCACATAGATTGAGATGCAAAGTCTTCACAAGAAAGTTCAAGGAATATCATACGATGTTGAGTACTCACTGAAGTATGCAGCCATTACCTTACTGTTATGCACATAACTGTATGTGACTTAAGCAAAGAGTCTCACTGCGTTATAACATGACTGTATATTTAAGGAGGAAATGAGGACTTATAGACAAGGGTTTGCATGTTGGACTCTGAGTTAGTGCCTGCTTTAGGGACTTGGTGGCCAGCATCACTTTGTTGCTTGACACTGCCCCACAATGTTATGATTTAACTACTGGCATGTATCAATGCACATGCAATTCAAGCCAAGAGTTGTTATGTCAGATGAAAAACTCGGTCAACTCTGTAATACCTTATTACATCTACATGTACCCTTACAAAGTAGGGCTGTCATAGAGGTTTAAGTCACCTGTCACCTTGATTCTCACATCTGCAACAAACTTATTTCTCTCTGGGTGTATTGTATTAACAGCAGTCAAGTTCATCAGTAAGATGGAGGGCCCATCAAGTATGCACTACTATAACAGGTGTTACTGGTTACAGCCCTGTATTGCAGACCTGACATGTACATACCATAACACTCTCACAACCTTAGACCTTCAACTGCAATGTAGGTTAAGCTACAACAAGAATTCTGTTATTTTCAAGTCATTTGGGAAAAGGGCTAGTCCATGTGATGTAATGTAGTCAACATGACTGTACTTACAATACCTTGCAAGCAAATTTCCTACTTAAAAGCAAATTCAATGATTGAATGGTGTGTTTTTGTGCTTATTCTTCTAGGACTGTTCAGTCAATGCAAAATATTTCACATTTCACCATTATACAGGTATTTACACTTACAGTTCTCACCAATAACTGTTATTCTGACCTTACAAGCTCACTTTTTGATATTATATTTCTTGTCCACCTCAGTGTAAACTTTTTTACACTCCCACTGTATGTACATATCCATCTAGATGTAGAAAATATCTGTTTTATTTTCAAAATATCTGTAGGTATGATATGCTAGATAATGAAAGCTATGATACTTAAAGGGGCTGCTAGATGCTGACCACACAATTTTAAGCAATTTCAACTCTTAATAACTGGTGATAGAATTAACAGAAATAATACAATTTAACAGATTGAAATTGTAGACAAACTCTAAATAAACACAAGAAAGCCACAAAGGGCATGGATTGGCGAAATCAGAAGGAGATTGAAATTGAGTGCACAAGGATAAACTTGAAAAGCATTGGCCCAACTTTTTTTCAAGTTTATGCCAACTTTTATGAAAGTGTTCCTTGTAATGCTTGGAAATTATCCTTCCTTGATATGTGGCCAAGAGTACTGTAAAAGATGTGTGCTCAACCCCCCATTATTGACAAGAATCACAGGATTAAAGTGACCTACATGGAGGCCTTTGAGTCCAATAAACTTTGTCTTTAGAGAATTTCAGTTTCGGCCTCAATTTGTGGTATTTCAAATTTGACCCTAGCCTTTTCATACACCTACCTTGCTTTTGTTAAATGAATCTTGGGGACACTGTTCTTCTTTTAGTTAGTTGTTAGTTAAATAGTTAAATTCAAACACTATAACATGGGATTAAACATTCACTGTTACATGATCTGTGATATCAGTGCAACCAGATAGACCGCAGAGAGTTGGCTAATCTATTTGCGGTATATTTCCAGGAGTGTCTCAAAAGTGCAATTGCCTCTAAGAAAAACCTGGACAGAAGAAAGTTAGAAAGGTAAACTTGTGTAGAGCACAACCTTCATTTGATGCTTCCTGTGCTGGGAAAGACTTGCACAACACCCTTTTGAAAACAAAGGTGTATAAATACCGTATTTATTCGCCTATAAGCCGATCAATTTTTGCACCAAATTAAACTGGGAACTAGTGAAATCTCTACAAGATGGGGGGTCGGCCTGTAGCAGAATATTTTTGCAAAAAAAAAATTTCTAATGCTGCAAGAGTTTCAATTGAATGTTTATAATCGGCTATAAGCTGAGCGATTATCAACAAACACAAATTACCGGTGGTTTGAGTACGAGAATCATTGCTGTTGGTCATAAACTTATATTCAAGTGGTATGTACTAACAAATCAAATGCAGAGAGTAATCCCAGTGTAGACTAGCTAGCATCTAGAGGGGAGTAGAAATACCCGTAGTTGCTTTATGTTATAGAAACTGGCCAGGGCTTTACCCACCTTACCTGCTCTAATCTGATTTAGAGTGTTTTTGGTCTTGAATGATTAACTCAGTACCAAGATACAACATTTATCTTTGGGATAGGTTTGTGTGGAACTTGAATGCTTTGTATACTACTATATAAATTGAGGAAAATGTTGATTAATGCTATGGAAAGTTGCAATTGCACTCAAAGAATCCATCAACAAGGCAGAGGACAGATGTTTGTCCTTTCCAAAAATGTTTTACCATCACTATATAACGGCATATATATACGTCATCATGTAATATGGTGCAGTCTTGCAGGGAGTCATTAAAGGTGAACTTGATACACTGTTTATTCTATTCACATGTTTGATAATGCTCGTAACAGGAAAGACCAAAAAATGTTGGATGCTGCAGGGGATTTTGACGATGAACCAGAGGTTCTGGAATCTGTGGAGGTATGTTTGATAGTATTACTCCTTTATGAGACCAGTAAGTTAACTATTCATGGGCTAATCACTAATATGTCATGTGTACAAAGAATACTAATCAGTAATGATACTAGGACTGAGTGGAGGTCTGTAATTGAAGGGGTGAGTGCTAAACCATGCTAAGTGACGATTTGGGTGAAAAAAAAAATTTCGCGAAAGGGCTTGAATTTTTGCATGTGGTCTTCAATGTAATAGAAAAACGTGGTCCTGTATTTTTCTCGCTGGTTTTTGCTTCGTTTATGAAGACGACGCTAGGAAAACCGAGTGGTTTTTTTGCATACACAATATCTCGAAAACGAAAGGAAGCTTAGCGGAAAAACTGCGGGACATTGCTAAACATACCTAAACAAAACTGCATGCGAAATTTGGAGCGTTTTCGACAAAGTTCACTTCTGATTAAAATACCTAACGCCCTTTTCCCGCCGAGGCCTTCAAATAAACGAAGCCGGGCCTTTGTTATGATAAACAGAGCCGATCCTTTGTTATAATAGCCAAGCCAAGCCTTTGTTATAAGTCGAAGTCTCGCCTCGGTTTATCATAACAAAGGATCGGCCCGCCGCGACCGCAAGGACTTTGATTTCACTTAGAAAGCAGCAAAATGTCAATTTCACGCAACGTATAAGCTCAAAAGTGTTGATTTTAGGCCAAAAGAGGTTTAAATGTTGATTTCACGTTAACGCGTGACGGCAAGGATGTTGATTTCTCTTAGAAACCAGCAAAATGTCAATTTCACGCAACGTATAAGCTCAATGATGTTGATTTTAGGTCTAAATAGGTTTATATGTTGATTTCACGTTAACGCTTGACGGCAAGGATGTTAATTTCACTTAGAAAACAGCAAAATGGTAATTTCACGCAACGTATAAGCTCAATGATGTTGATTTCAGGTCCAAATAGGTTAAAATGTTGATTTCACGTTAACACGTGACGGCAAGGATGTTGGTTTCACTTAGAAACCAGCAAAATGTCAATTTCACGCAACGTATAAGCTGAAAAATGTTGATTTCAGGTCAAAAAGGTGTAAATAAAAATAAAATAAAACAAATAAACATTTCAATAAGCACTTTTCCAAATACGGCAACGTCTTAAATGGCTAAAAAATCACGAGATAAATACATAGTTTTCGACAAACACGATCGTAGCTTTATGTCACGCATCGCCATAACTTCCAAGTTCAAAATGCGTTGGTACCTCTTATGCCTGATGAGGATAACAACTTTGGTGGCTGTTTAGTTTTGGATTTAAGAATTTGATGACTTCACGTGAAAACGCTCTATAAATAGGGCTGACAGATTAACAGATTAACCGTTCTGCGCAACGTACGGGTCTCCATACATCTGCATGTCCGCTGATCCCAGAAGCTCAAAACACTGCAAATCATGCCGATTTGAAATAAAATCAACGCAACCTGGATCACAGATCTATGTTACAATCGATCGCTACTTGTTGGTCATTATTATGTGTAAACAGTCTAGTTACCAGTTCGAGAAACGTCCGCAGAACGTGATCGCAATGCATGCCGGGAAGGGTCTTTACACCTCGTGCGCGGGAAAACATGGCGGTCGATACAAGACAAATTTTATCACTCTAAAACCAGTTCTCGCTTTCCAAACTTTGACGCTAGCAACGCGTGGCAATTGGGCCACGACTCACCAGAGGGTATTTTTCTTGGGCAAGAACTGCTCTTGGACTTTGCTGCCTGGCTCGATCTGACTTCGAACGCCGATAACACGATTACGGTATATCAGCTGCCTTCGAAGTTTCCGAACACATTTTGATTCTTTAAAACGTGCTGATGACTTACGGGTTTATCGAGACTTTATGATGCCTCTCAATCACCAGGCAGGCACACAAGGTACTTTAAAACAATGCTTAAGATATTAGTTGACAGAGCTCTAATGCGGCACATCTCTTTTTTGTTCGATGTATTTCGTTTGACGCTCGATCGATTCACTTGTTGTGCTCACGTCACAATAACCGATGTAAACAATCTGTTCCCAGATTTCCGCTCTATATATGCTGTGAGATTTGATTTTGACTTCATACACTATAAACTGTCTGCCTGTTTGCTGTTCAACAAATAAACTCCTAAAGACATGGCTTGGAAAAGCCAAGTATTTTTGCATACGTTATAACTCGAAAACAAAGCAAAAACCAGCGACAAAAATACAGGGCCGCGTTTTTCTATTACATTGAAGACCACATGCAAAACTTCAAGCCCTTTCGCAAATTTTTTTTTTTCACCCAAATCGTCACTTAGCATGGTTTTGCACTCACCCCTTCAATTATAGGTGTGATTAATAAAATCAGACCTCATAGCGTGAGTTCCATTTCAGGGCTGTGCTTTAGAAGTGCCTGGGTGCCCCAGGAGACTAACTTTTGACTTTGGGCGACTGGAAAAACTTACTTCTCTCGTATAAGCTTAAGTGCTGGTCACCCAGGATTTCAATGTTAGGAACCTTTGGGCTCCTTGAAGGTTTTCTTAGACCACAGCCTTGCATTTTTTGGATTTTGAGTATGACTGTAAAAGACAGAATTGGACAACACCAAGTCCTAGTACCAATCAGTCATAACTTTAAAAATAAACGGCATGCAATGCATGCAGAAGCGATGACATATAACTGCCATTCCTAAAATTCTGTCTAAAGTTGGAAAATAAACAAACAAATGGATGCTTAAACGTAACTAGAAGACAATAGACAAAATACAACAATGACTCCAGTCCTGATACCTGTGTTTTTAAAACAACTGGAAATCTAACCAGCACTTTGTCGATGCTACAAGCCGCCGAAAAACGATTTCACTTGATCCCGAAAATCAAGATGGCGGTTTGCAAGGAATATCGTATGCCAGCATTAAGCGATGACGCCATAAGTCATCGCTTAAAAATCTAGGAAAGCATTTACACAAGGCAAAGACCGCTAACAATTTATAATCTTGGTGACAAAATTTATTGAAACAAAGCCATTTCTGCAAGGTTTTGGGAACATAAAGAAGGAGTATTCAGTCACAAGAGGGAATGGTCCAAATAATGTGTGTTTGGCACATGCATTTTGTTAATGAGCACCTTGTTATTGAACAACTTAGATGCCTGTGCTACAATTATTTTGGTGAAAATAGTGTGTGTTGAGAACCAGTTAGGCCCAGTTCAGACGTCCTACTTCTGTCATGCCAAACTTAATTTTAATAAGGCTTGACTTTAGCACCGAAGAAACACAACTCTGATTAAGACGTCGTGCCAGAGTCATACCAAATTCAAGATTTACTGAAGCCACGTAACTATTCTCCTCGTTGCTCCCCGCGAAAATACAATCCCACTAAAATACGTTAGTGTGAAGCCTTGGTGCCATCTGGGTCATAGCTGCCGGAGCTTATCCCGGTTTTTGTGGCATGAAGCAACTAGGAGTATTTCTACTCCCCCTGGACAGGATACTAGTCCATCGCAGATCACTCCCTCGCAATTTGTTAGGTTTCCCCAACAATTCGCCGGTATCCATTCATACTCCTGGGTGGAGAGAGGCACTGTGAGAGTGTCTTGCCCAAGAACACAACACAATGTCCCCAGCCAGGGCTCTAACCCGGACCATTCGATCCGGGGACGAGCGCACTAACCATGAGGGCATCGTGCCTCCACAATACATTAAATAAAATATATTTTATGAATTTTGCTTGGCGCAGCAGAATCGCTGCCGTGACAAAGTCATGTAGCTCGGCAGAGCTTGTCAAACTTAACTGCTTGCGGAACTTAATTCAAAAATTTGATATAGATGCCGGCGTTCTTCTGTCATGTTTGTTGAACTTAATTTCTGAATTTAGCTCAGCACGGCAGAGGCACGACGTCTGAACTACGCCTTTAGATTTGAAAATTTCTTAATAGTTATAATTGAGGGGGACGTCTTTTGCGTGCATGAAATTATTCAGGAAATGAACGTGTATGCCAGTGTAAATATCAATGGACATAGAATCAGAATTGTTTTTAACCAGCATGATTGCTAATTTCTTGTTAATGTAAACGTAATGAAGCCTAAAAACTGATTGCTAGGGTGTGTATGTATAAATGCATGTTTGATCTTTAGATTTGTACGTTATGCTAATTATCAACTACTTAGCAAGAATTTATTCAGTTTAAAATTAACTGAGAAGTGCAAATCAGACATAAACACTGTCAGAAGAGGTCACGTAAAATAAACCTAGGAATGACAAATAACGGTACATTATACATTGAACTTCTGAATTATTATTTCGTGAAAATTTACAGGTAACTTTTTTTGTCCCAAATTTCCTCTCCTAAATATTTATGAACAAACAGTTCCAGTGACAGATGTCATCTATCTTCCATAAAGAATAACAGTTTAAAGACATGGTCGCTCAATGGCTCAATCCCTCTTTCAAAAGACATGCGAGAGACATGTCTAGTTACATTACCTTTACTTATATAAATCTTAAAAGCATATATTAGTGATAATATAAATTAATAATATAAATCTTAAGAGCTTATTTTAGCGTCATTTTTGTACATCTAACCATTGACCACTCACAGAATGTATACTAAGCAGTACTGGCATCTAACGCTAATCAGTGTAAGGTGCTTGTCCTCTCAGGGGTTCATCTGCCCAAACTGTATGCAGACATGGAGTAACCAAGAAGAGTTATTACAGCATTGGCATTCTGCTCATGATCACCTGCCACAGGTGTGCTTACTATCCTCTAACTCTTGACAATTTGTAATATATCTTGTATACGACTCTGGTTTGAGGCAAGTGTACTCTTGACTAAATCTTAGAAAGAATGTTGAAGGAATCTTCTTGATGCTGCTCAGATACTTTGTAATTTTCTGCTACCATGGCTGCATTTACTGCCTTAACAGTTGGATTTTGAAAGCTGTTGGAATATGTCAACAGTTCATAGATTAACCAATTAAAGATACTCCTTATGTCTAGCCTTTTCCTACCTCGCCTTTTCCAACCTCTTTCCAAGGTAATAACATCGCTGTGTTCAGACTTCCTAAAGTTACCTTTTATCAGTAGAACTTTATCCGTTTTATTTGATTCCGTCATTGGTAAATGCGTTGACGGTTCCCTCGTCTTTTCAAGAATGCTTTTTTTCTAAAATCAACTTCAGATAAAAATTAGGTCTTAAAGTAAGAGGTACAATAACAACCAGGCATCGTAAAAGATCTATAAAAATGTTTTGAAAAACTAAATAAAATTGTAGTTACCTCATAACATAAATGTATTGACGAAGACAAGATAAACATAGAGATGAATTATAAGCACTAATTAACTCTAGATCTTGAAGTAAGGAAATGTCCATTCCGGCAAGTTTCTCACGTGACCTTAATATTCTATAGGGGGGCACCAAGGAATGATTCATCATGTTCATAAGACGAGGCGACTGTTAAAAGCCTTGGAGAGTGATCAAAAGAAAAAGGGAGTAACCAAAGCTTTATCAGACTGCCGTAAAGAAAGACCGTTTGGATGGCACTAATCAATAATCGTCATAAAAATGGAGCATTCTGAGGGAGCGAGAAACTTCATAAATGAACTACCATGCACACAGATGCTACACTCAATGTTGAGCCATTTTGCTGCCTTGTGTTTCACGACGGATATCTCGGATTCAGTATAACCAATGTGAGCACGCCAGAAACACTTTTGATTGACATGGTGTACTTGACTGAGTCGACTGTACCTGAAAGAAGGTCCAAGTACCAGTCAGCAAAGTTGCTGGTAGCAGACCTGTTTACATCATTGCACCTTGAGTATTCGAGTTTTTTAAAACTGCATAACCTGGTTGAATTCTGAAGTGTTGACCACGTTACTGCTAAGTAAGCTCCTTGTTTGACCAACATATCCTGATTGTATTGTTCTCACGACCAATGTGCGAGATTTTTACGGTTGATGTTCGTGATTTTTTTCAAATGTTTGTTTTTAGGCTTAGCCTGGTCTTCCTGTTTACTAAGAGAGGATGAAGGGCGAGATTATTCGACTTGATCCCAAGGTTATCCTTCTCTTCAGAAGCTCTTTTCAGACTCTCCGGTCTTCCCTTCTACCTGGAACGACTAGAGAATAAAATTTACCGGAGGCAAATCTGTTTCCATCCTTTGTCTAATGAGCGCTTTCGCGCCGTAACCCTGACTCTAAAACAACTGCACTCTAGAACCGAACTTATTCGGTATTGACAATTTAAACCCGATCCTTTTGTTATTATTGTTGTTACCTGTTAAATTAAAGGTGATATTTTGTAGAAGTATGTTCTTTGTAGAGTTTTTGAATAAGGTCCCCCCCCCCCCCCCCCTCCGAGTAAACGTCAACCGTGACACCATTAAGGGTTGAAAATTTTCTAGAAAAACCATCTTTTCGAGTCTGAAATGCCCATTACTGTTTTGGCGCAAAAAATGCCAAAAAAACTGGCACATAAGTGCAGGACAGGACGGTTCCTTTCTTTTATAGAGGGTTACATAGGCCTACCTTGCCCGGATTGCCGATCGCAACGCGGAATTTATCTCTCTTTCCCACCTCCGCTCTTTAGGAGGGAGCCTGGGCAATATGTACTAGAGCCGACAGGCCAACCATGTGGTCGTTGTTTTGTCTTCCATCGTTGACATAAGACGGGTAATTTTAAATGATAAATGATTGCCGCCATTTTTCCTTTTATGCCCCAGGCAAGCACTTTTAATGCTCCACAAGAACGGAAAACGATGACATCACAAAACAGTCGCGTTGATCGAGGCTAGGGCTTCCAGGAGGAAAATGTGTACATTACTTAGACTGAATATTGCGAGTTTTAAAAACCCAAATCAGGATTGATTAGGGAGGGTTTTTTCCCCTACATCAATAGAAGTATAGCGCCACTTAAAGTTTCACCGAAGCTTTAAATGCTTTAAATAATCTTCCGGCCTCTTGGTCTGCAGGTGTACACCATCTCTGCTGGGCTTAACAGAATGTATTAATCAAGATTGAAACACTCCAAGGCGATACCCTTTTTCGTTGGTTGCTGTAGATTAGACTTGAAGCAAGCTGGATTGCTCAAGTTGAACTGAACGATATCTGACATGCCATTAAAATGAATTTTCTATTTTAATTTCTACCAAGAAACATCTGTTTCGCCTTGCTGACTGTTTACTTAATTGAATACGTAGTAAATTAAAATGCACTGAGATAGACATATTTATTTCCACTGCCTTAACAACGCGAAACACAAGGTACGGTAATTGACTTTGGGAGCCGTTTGACCGAGTGGTAACAGAGAAGCTCAACTTTCCAAGGTATTTCCTCGCATTTCCTGCATGTGTATAACATAATTAGAGCTATTTTGTTGACTGAATCTTTTGAAACCTTCTCATTTTGCTTTTTAAAAAAATTGAAGCTGTTTAACATTGGGAAACAAAAATGAAATGGAATTTTACCAACAACAGGCAGATACCTACTTTAGTGGACTGCGCGAGACTAAAGAATGAACGACACTTGCATGAGGGTGTGAATGGGAGCACCGGAATCTTAGTTAAACTGTTGGCGATTTCTCAGCTATCGGATAACATTTTAACTCATTTTGCAGATATTAGATCAGACCTATCAGTTATAAACACGCCATTTATCGATCGGCTGCTAACAGCTAAAATTTTGACCAATTTGCAGCTATCAGTTATACCCCATCCAGACCCACATGTATTAATTCGCTCTACAAAACACCCACCTTTGCTATATGCAGGCACATCTACAATGCATGTACAATCAGTTACGAATTAACCATGGGTCATTCTTCGGAGGGAGAACACTAATGCACGAAGCTAACAGCTGCATGAAAAGCCTGTTCAGAACCTGCCCGATCTTGCTTTCAGACCGTAACTGGCACTTGAGCTGATCATTGCAAGCATGGCCGATGAAGACAGGGGTAACTAGTCAGAAACATTGATCAGCTCTCAAACGAAGAAACTAGCTGGCTTGCGGTGGCTAAGTGAACTAAATTTTTGCGGGAAGTTAAAATGCAGTCATTATGAATTTTCGAGTGTAAATTTAGCATCATGCGATAAAAATGTAACGTTGCTAGCTTAACAACAATAAACGAAAAGGGAAGCATTTAGGTATAGGATTAGAACCAGTATAGTCTATTAGAGAATTCAGTTTTTGCTAATTCTACATAGAAAAATACAATCTTTTTAACAACTCTGAGACAGGTGCAAACGGATTTCCGTTATATGCGCAGTTTAAAGTGTTTTTCTGAAAGATAATGATGAAAAACGTCCACAGTATCTCTAATATCCGTATATCATGTACGGCATCTACGGCGCTAAGCGGTAATCAAGTTTCGTTATCTAAACAGGGTTCCACCCAAAGCTCATGATGGAAATATTCTTCAACATTCTGTCCGGGATAATGATTATGGTGAGTTTGTTGTCACTTTTAATAATCATAATGGCAAGTCGCAACATGAGCGATGGAACTAGCAAATCAACGAGATTAAATTTTCTCCGCTCAGTTAACAATTATTCCGTGAGCCATCGTTGGATACGTGAGGTGTGTAGAAGAGGCGCGCAGCACCGAGTGTGTTATAATCATCTTGTATCATGGCCAGCAAGGGTGAATGGATTAATATAATTGCGTTATCAAATTCTTCAATCGATTGGATGATGTGGACAATTCAGTGAGATCAAAATAACAAATGACAGGAAAAGGCGGCAAGCATTGTTGCCCAGCGTTCACTCTTTCAGATGAATTACTGAAGAATGTCAGGAAAGCGAGCGAGAGAGTGTCTTATCCTGAAATATTCATTGCACGTCGTCTGTATTGTATGCTGGAAAATTGTACAAACGACTCGAGAAGGGGTTGCGGGATGATCGGAAGTAAAAACGTTGCTGAAATTTAAACAATTTAAGACGAAATCCGATAGAAAATCGAGTAAGTTCAGTTTTTTGGACAAAAACCTTGTATCAGGATAATTTTAGGTATTTTACAGTCCTTTTTACATTTTCTTAAAGCTAAAGATATAAATAGTTGCCTGAAAGAATACCGAAAACAATCTCTTATGGGAACTCGAGAATATTTCATTTCACCAGTACTTTCAGGTATTTCATATGAACTTAAACATTTGTTTTCGACATTAAGTGATGTTAGAAATGGTTTATTTTAAGAAGATGTTTAAAACAGTTGCACAGAAGTTTGCGAAACGATGTAAATAATCACGGTACAAAGTTTTTGTCCACTTGTCCCTCGTCTTTCTGAATCATTTTCGTATTCAGATGATATTCTTTACATACATACTTTATTGGCTCGTCCCCAGGGGGCTTTTCAGAGTCAATGTTACATTACAAAATTTAAAAAACGCAGAAGGCCAAACTCATGACCATGATAACGTAAAAAGAAAACAAATGTTGAATAAAAATGAAATAAAACTGTCATTAAGAAGCTTTCGCCTGAGTAGGCGCTTAAAATCCATTACGGATGGACTAAGTTTGAGTGCAGGCTGCAACTCATTCCACAGAGAGGTCGCTCTATATTAAAAAGTCCTTTGACCGCTAGCAGTGAGGAAGAGTATACCGTCTTGGCCATTTCCGTAGATTTCTACATATTTTCTGCGTCAACACCGGCCAAAACTACCTACATTTTCCGTATTTCGTAGTCGGAAATGCGATCGAACGGAAAAACCTTTGTAGCTAATGTGACCGCGTTCATCCTTACGGGATGAACACTTTTAGGTTTCTGTTGACTTTCACCAAGGGATTATCAAGGTAAGAGAGTGAATCCGCCATGTAGGTCTTATACCCATGGTACCCAGTTCATTCGCGGATGTTATTCACGCGTTGCGTGGATGTTTTCGTGAAGGATCTCTTTATGTTTCAATTCGTTTCGTTTGAAAGCGAAGAAAACCCTCCAACTCTGGGGGAATGTCTTCTTTGATATTTTAATTACAAGCAAAGGAGCTTCGGCTCTCGCTATGTTTTAATACATTTCGAAACTTTTTAAAATAGGAGTTTAAATAAGAGACAGATGTCCCCTGCACAAACAATAACAACTGAATGAACGTCAGAGAAATGAATAAAAACACTAGTGCAAAGCAAACAAACGTCAAACACGCTAGGCAACCGAACAAACAGATGGCCGAAAATGCAGACAGACGCTCGCCGCCCAAGGAGCAAGATGCAGTTTAAGCAACAACGGCATCAACGGCAACAACGCCAAAGACACAACGTCGATTAAATAACGACTTCATATTCAACCGACGAATCTCGCGAGAATTTAGATTCATTATATTCAATTTGTCCATCACTGTCACAAATATCCCAAACAGCGAGAATATGGATGACAGCGTCAGAATTCGAAAAAAAATTTAAAAAATTGGCCGTCGTAGTTCACGTTCTCTCGAATATGCAGAATGTGACTATATCACGCTGCAAACGAAAGCCCGGCCGAACAAGAAGACGGCTGACAGTGCAGAAAAGATCTCTGCTGCGAAGCGTCTTTTGAAAATCAAAACACAGTAAAATGACTTTTCAACACATTCCCGCCATTTCGTCTCAGGTAGTTTCGAGAAAGTCGCTTCGGCTGTCCCCACATCGTGCGAGTAACATACTCGGAAGAATTGAGTACTGTGTCTAAAAATAACTTGAGAGGGATTACTTTGGGTATTAAGGCCTTTATGGGGGATTCACTCTCTTACCTTGATACTCTCTTGCTTTCACCGATGTTCATTTTTATAATCTTTATCATATTCATTAGAGTTACAACTATGCTCAAGTGTCTGGAGAATCACCTACAGGTAAGTAAATAATATATACAGACTGAAAGTCAATATTGCATCAATCTACAGCGTTGAACCGAAAGCGATAGCTTGGCTATCAAGTTCTAATGCACAGAGAAAATTTTAAAAAAGTCAAATCGCGTATTAGTTATGATTCTAACGGGAAATCTTTAGAAACAATCACTAATGCTGAATATTCACAATTCCAGAAACACTATCTCAGTTGTAATTTAATTAAGAGGCTTCCCCTTACCAAGAAGTGGATTATCATTTATTTTCAGGGGGCAAATACAGAGGACACTGGAAATTAGATGGTTCTGATCCAGATATAAGGTGAGTTTATCATGCTTATTTATAATTCTAGGACATTTGGTGACATGATGCAATGTAGTACATTACGTCTTTAGAGAGGATGCATCATTGGTCTTGGTGATTAGGAGCTCGAGGGCACTGGTCGCTTTTTTTGGCGGCTTATTTAGCTACTTTATTTATTCAGAACAATTATTTGAACAGACGTAGACAAACGCGCAGACATAAAATGGCGTGATCACAAGGAGCGGGTTTATGTACTTTGTGCTAGAATGTAAGTATCATGTTCAAGAACGGCTTAAAAATGACAAACGGTTTGAAAATGACAGACAATTGTAGCAGAAAAAGTCAAAAAGTGAAGCAAGTGGCTAACTGCGTTTATAGATTTTCAAAATTTTCGCGGGGGAGGGTGGCCCGGACCCCTTACGAGGATGAGCATCTGGCTCGTCCCCCCGCCCGCCGCCCCCCTCACTTACAAATTCCTTCGGGCCTGATAAAATAATTTGCTGCGACGTTGACTCTTCGGGCTCAATAATTATACGTGCCTCGAAACCGTTGGTGTGTTGCCGGGACCTCCATCTTGAGTGTTGTAGCTTAGAGCTCTCAAGGTGATTTTGTTAATCTGCCAATGGCATTGAATTGAGCAAATACATTGTACTGTTCACTGATATAGGACCATTTAGATTAAGTCCAAACTAAACCAGCCTACGGGAAGTCATAGTTGGCTAACAAATTTTTACAAAGAGCGATCGCTCAAACTCTTCTTTCCCTCCGCGGTACTTTTCTTTTACAATGCCTTTTTTCCTCCGCCTGTCAGTATGGACTGCCTGGGCACTAGGTTAAGGAGATCTGAGCACCAGATATCTTATAGACAACCTGAGGGAGATTTGGGGATTAGACTGAGTGATTGGTAACCTTCATGCTCGTTTTATCTTCCGTCAATCTGGGAAAGGAAGGCTTGATTACAGGTTTAATTCAAGAAAGCACTGATTATTGCTTATGTATTTAATGTTTTTACAGACACGATGCTTCTGTAAACTTTACAGAGGGCCGGTGTCCTGGCAGCAAAGCGATGGATTTCGGCAATGTGAGGACAAGTGTTACGATACCCAACGTAAACATCGGGGACTGTGATTACACAATTGCGTTTTGGATAAGATTGTCAGGACCTAATAATAATGCTCGTATATGGGGCGAGTCAAGAAGTGGGAAGGCTCTTTATTTACATATTTCTAGATTATTTGCAATCTTCTGTCACCAAGTATCTACAACATCCGGACTGACAGGTGTGGGGAATTATTCATATGGTTTTAAAAGTTGGACTCATATCGCAGTAACTTGTGAGCAAGATAATCGACTCAAAATGTTCTTCAATGGTGATCTAGTGAAGGTTTCCAGTCGCGGTGCGCCAAATATACCTCCTGACGAGACGTTCGTTATTAAGTACTCTTCATTGATACTGGATCTTCACATCCTTGGATTCGCTTTACCTCGAGACGAGATTTATGATTTATACAGAGGTTAGCAATTTGTTTATTTTATGAAGAGATTGAATACCTTATTCCATTACTCACATTATGTCAACAATCAAGAGAGAGTGAGTTTATTACCACTGAAACCTTTACAAAATCATATTTGTAACTATTCTGAGGCAACGTCTCAACAATTCAGTCAGCACTTCCTTTGTACAATCCTCAAACTGTCCATTTACTGTCCTTGCAATGCTGTTCCACTAGCTGCTTAAACCATTCAAGTTCATGACCTCCTTGTGGACATTGTGAGAAGTGCTTTGTTGTTGCTTCTGTATATAATTCCGCCGTATAGACTTTATAGTCGTGACAGTTTCGCCCTGACATATAGTCCCGCCGTTGCGTTTTTGTTAATTTTAGTTTGGCGTTATTGCATCCTTGATAAAGTCGTTTCACTAACTTCAAGGACATGTCAAAGTAACATGCCAAAAAAATAAATTGTGTGTTACTCAAAAACGCGAAGACAAAGTGATTTAAAATACAAAGTTTTCACAAAAGCACGGAATTTAAGTACGGTGTCACGAAATGAGCGCACCTCAAACTGTAATGGTTTCTTAAGCCAGAATTGAAATCTCGTTCTCTCGGGTTGTTTGCACGCGCAGTCGAAACTCCTTAAAACACCAAGCCAGTATAGGAGAACAATCTTTTAATGTTTTTAATCCTAGTCTTGTGGCCTCAGGGCGTTTTCATACGAATCGAAGCAAAGCGGTCAACTGAAGTTATTACATCAAGAAATCACTCAATATCTTTGCGTTTCTAATTTAGAAAGTAATCACAATGATTATGCCATGTGCTCATGCTAATAGAGAGCTTTGAGAGCGGTCGAAATCTAACTAAAGCTCTCACTAGAATCACAAAATTACGTAACAATGTAAATATCAACATCAGTAGATTGTAGCTTACTAACGTTCGCGGGTCTTGATTTTCCTATGAGAATTTCGCTCTAACTTGTCTTACGATCTTAAACAGAAAGGGTCTTAGTTTGAACTGAACGTCAACTATGTTTGTCAATCATTTAATGCATCAATCACGGTAACGTCAATCAAATGGGAAAATATTTCTCAACTTTACCGGAAGCGGTTACACAAACTGATCGCGAAATAAACGTGTCGCGAAAATTTCGTGTGAGAAGGTAGTTGCATAAGCGCTATAAAGGTGTGGGAATAAGTGATTGAAAAAGAAAAAAAAGGCAAGAAGAGGAGGAAGAAAAGAAGGATAGAACAAACCAACGAGAAAGAAAGAGCAAGATAAAAAAAAAAGAGGGCGAAGTAAGCCGACGAGCACGAAAAATATATGGCGAGAGAAGCGAGCTGAGCGTCGTTTTTAACTCGGATAATGACCTAGTCATTATCTGAGATGTAGGCATGGATGGAACATGGTACTCGTTCCTTCCTTCCTCCACATTTCCCAAAATTTTTACAGGGTTTATTTTACTGCCTTCGAGAACATCAAAGTGCTCTAGATTTTGAAGCTTGGTTCTATTTTACCTAAACGTTTAATAGATGCTCTTTTAGCTTTAAAGCTGAACTTGTTGGTTTATTTTTCACAAATTTTAAGTTTTTTCGGCTGTTCCGATATTTGTAAAGGAACGTTCCTCTGGGATCGAGTGTTCCTCATTTTTGTGTTCCTATTAACCTTAAGAGGACCAGCTTTTTACAGAGTAGGAACATAGCGTTCACTGTAAGGTAAGACAAGAACATTTTGTTCCGAGTTGTCAACTGCAAGTGGAACAAATTGTTCCCAAATGAGTGATTTAGGACTGTTTTGTTCCGAGTTCCTTTTTGTACATGGAACACATTGTTCCTAACTTGATAAATTGGGTCTGTTTTGTTCCGAGTTCCTATTTGTGCATGGAACACATTGTTCCTAACTTGATAAATTAGGACTGTTTTGTTCCGAGTTCCTATTTGTGCATGGAACACATTGTTCCTAACTTGATAAATTAGGACTGTTTTGTTCCGAGTTCCTATTTGTGTATGAAACACATTGTTCCTAACTTGATAAATTGGGTCTGTTTTGTTCCGAGTTCCTATTTGTGCATGAAACACATTGTTCCTAACTTGATAAATTGGGTCTGTATTGTTCCGAGTTCCTATTTGTGCGTGGAACACATTGTTCCTAACTTGATAAATTAGGACTGTTTTGTTCCGAGTTCCTATTTGTGCGTGGAACACATTGTTCCGAAATTAATAAAGAAAGACTGTGTTATTCCGATTTTGCTATCTGTGAATGGAATATATTGTTCCTGGTCATTAGGAACAAGTTTTGGACTTTATTGTTCCGATTTATCGATCCGTTAACTATGTATTGTGTCACTGAATAGGCGTGTACAGACCTGCCTGGGCAAGTTTGGGTTGTATCTCACTGTCATGAATTTTACACAATAGTAATGAGTGTGGGCAAGCAAGGGCATGTTTTGGCAAGTTGAAACGTCCTTTTGTTTCGGCTAAGATTTAAAGGCGATTGTGCTAGCCACATGTTGTTTAAAGGGAAAAAATGAGCAAGAAGTGCAAAGTCAATTGGTCAGATGTCCAAGGAGCATCACCCAAACCAAAGCGGCTTCACTTGGATGAAGGATGAAGCAGACAGCTTTTACCATTGCCCGATACAAGAGTGTGAACATGATGGATTTCAAAGTCAGAGAGGCTGTAGAAAACACGTTAGCACTAAACACAGTTGGTTCTTTTATTTTGACGAAAGGCCCAATTCTAAACAAGTAACAAAGTCGCTGACGATTGGAAGAAATGAAGATGAGACAAGCGAGACCACAAAGCACAACGTGAAGTTACTTTCTTCATTTCCATTATCATGTAACATTGGCGAAGTATTCACGAAATGGTTGACAGGAAGTGCTGGCGGTTGTAAGAAAGATCGTGCCGCTCAACAGATAGTGACAAGGTGCTTCAAGTTTCTTAGATTTTGCTGTGAAGATGAAGAGGAGTTAACGTTTGAAGTGGTCGACTTTAGTTTGTGTTCTCCAAATCTGTTGTTTAAATTTATCGACTACTTACAAGATGAATGTAAGCTCGGTCATGGTGGGCGTTTGGGCTACATAGATGCTATTTCTGAATTGATCGACTTCAGAAAACTTCATGGCGCATCAGAAGCAGTTCTAAGAAAGTTCTCTACGACAGAGTTGTACCTCAAGAGAGCCCGAAAAACAGTTGCAAAGATGATGAGATTGCAGTGGACACAAGATTTAGACATCGAGACTCTGGAAGCAAGAGGGCACTGGGCAACAATGGAGGAGTTATTGGAGGTGGTGAAATTTCATCTGCCGCGTTACGAAAATACCGTGAAAATGTGCAAAACCAGTCCAGCCCAAGTGAACCCCTCAGACCTAACATTTGCCACAAAATTTGTAGCCATGTATCTGTTCATCAAGGTGAAGGGATCGCGGCCCATGACGTACCAATATTTGACGGTGGACATGATTGCCACAGCTAAGGAAAACGGTGGATTTATCGATCAGAAAACGTTCAAGACGGCTAGAAAATATGGCTTCGATTCTTTGATTCTGACCGACGCAAACATGCACGTTCTTAACGGCTACATCTCGAACGTTAGACCGTTGCTTAAGCCCCAGTGTGATTTCGTTCTCGTCACCAGAAATGGAGGTCAGCATGGCAAACTGGGCGAAACTATGAGCAAACTGGTTTTTGATGCAATTGGAAAATACATTCATCCCACACGTTATCGCCAAATCGTCGAAACGCAAAGCCTCAATCAGCTCACTAGCGAAGAGCAAAGGTTTTTGTCTGAGGACCAGAAACACAGTTCTGCGGTTGCTAAAGTTCACTATCAAAAGCAACGATCGCGAGAAGTTGCCCTGAAGGGTCACGAGTGTCTTCAAAAACTTCAAGGTACCAAGGGTTCCGAGGTAGACGATGACGTACACGCAAGACTTGGCGGTTTAACGTCCAGCTCCGGGCCTTCAGTTGAGACAGCTCAGAATAAAAACAGCTCGACCCCCATAAAGGATACCCTGCCTAAGAGAAACTTGCACCTTCAGAGGAAAACTCGTCATGTTTTAAAATTCACGAAAGAAGAGGATGATTTTCTGAAGAAAGGGATAACTAAGCACGGGTTTGGACAGTGGACAGCTATTTTGAGAGATTCCGATTTCGCATTTCAAGACGGAAGAACGGCGGACTCTCTAAAGAAAAGGGCCGGAATGAAAATGTCGCTAGTTTGATAAAGAGACTGGAAAAGTGTGGACACTGACTTTCAATGCAAAGCTGATGGGTGTAAGCAGAGTTTGTTGTACACAAAACAGACAAAAATCAATTGCTTTATTGTAAATGCATCTTCCTGTCTCCAGATGACAGCAAACTCAACAAACATGTTATATTCTTTTGGAACTGGCCTATCGCCACTGTCAATATCACTGTAGCATAACGACTGTCTAGTTCACAGTGCTTTCAAGAACTATAATCTCTTAATGTAACTAATAGCCATAATATTTTTCCTTTAATTCACATCGTGTGCAAAATAGTCAAACGTAGCATAAGCGCAACGTGGTATTCCTTAACAATGCACACACTAATACATGTGCAAATATGAACATAGAAAGAATAAGTCGCACGCAAGCTGTCTTATTACAAGCCCATGAAACTACCAATCTACGGTTGCGTACTAGTCTGCATAAAACGAGTCAGGGTCATTTGCTTCTTGGATGGATGCGCCTGGCTTTGAAAGTGCGGCCTCTTCACTGACGTAGCTGCTACAGGGTTGTGAGCTCGAGCAATGCCTGGGGACGGTGGACAGATAGCTTCCACGTCGTCATTCGGAATGTACATTGGTGTCTTTGGTGCCGCCGACCAACATTCTTCGTCGTCTTCGTCTGAGCTCCTGCTTCTGGCAGGCAGATTTGCTGGACGCTGGCTGGGTGGGAAGACTCTCACTGGCAGCGGAGAGAACAGGTCTCGTATGAAATTCACGCAAGAACGGTCTACCAGCTCGTTGCTAAGGCAGAGCCTCTTGCGTTCTGCCAGGGCAGCCGGTAGTTTCAGCGTTCCATGACGCTCGTGATAACAGCGCAGTTTTTCGCAATTGATTTCCAGGAGACTTTGCATCACTCTTCGTTCTTCTTCGTCTCTTGGATCTTCCATTCTTTCGCTTTGCTCAGCCATTTCCTTCTCCATAGCTAAAAGCCACGGCTTCCCAAATGCTGTTCTGATCCTTTCCTGTTCCTGATCTTCTTGAAAGGCAGCGAGGTCCCTTCGAATCGGTGTGGGCAGCGGCTCGTTATGGTCGTGCGGGAGCAACGACACGTGCTCCACCGACACTCCCCTCGTTTGTAAGAAGTGTTGCCTCTTCTTATAGCACCTTTCTTCAACCCTTTTCAGCCTTTCCTTTTCAGCGAGATGACTTTCTAACATGTGGCTCAGTTGGCGGTGACGTAGAGAGCCAGGTGAGCATTGTGCCAGCCTAGCTTTCAAGGTCGTCAGGGTCTCGTCTTCATCGGAATCGCCGACATCTTCAATGGCGTCCTCTTCAGAGCTTTCTTCTCGGGATTGCGGTTCTGTCAGAAGGCCGCAACTCTGTTCTCGTCTACAATCGCCCTAAGCGGTTTCGTCGACTTCTTCGTCTATTAAAGAAACGCTCAAAATGTTGCGCAACTCCTCCTCAGGCATACCACTTTCGTGCACAGTGGGCATTGTACTGGCCTGACTGCTCGGGCTGTCTCCTACGATATTGTGCGCCCACACAATGCAATCCATAGCATGTTTCCTCAGCCACTTGTTTGCTTCAGGTTCGACACGAGGAAGACTCTTGAAGTGGTACTTGCGCAGGCGTTTGTCCATAGCTTGATTGTGAGCTGCACCAAAATCCATTTCCACCTGGCAAGTTATGTACATGGTCGCAGTGCAATGGAAACCTTGAGCCTTTTTCCACTTCGCGTCGTGCGACGTGAAGCCCCCTTGACATATGATTTTCCAGTCATCTATGTCGAGCAGGGTGGCATATGCCTCGTCTAGGAAGATAACCTCTGTCAGGTTGTCGATCATAGCCTTGTTGAAACTCTTTTGCTTCGTGACGCGAGCAATTCGGCTTAGGGGAATGATCTGAAAAACAGGTGAGAAGAGGCTGGTCTTTCCACTGTCAGCTGAGCCAATAGCACACAGCACAGGCTGTTTGTGTTCTTTGGGACGGAACAATGCCAGGAAATCTGCACAAAACTGCCGAATTTCATCTTCTGTTAGGCTGTTCCTTAGGATTGCCTCAAAATATCTTGGCTCCGGGTCCTTGAGTCGGTCGTAGTCCACAAACGCGCGTGGAGTTGTGAGACCCTTCTGTTGAAAAGAGCCAAAACAAAAGCACATCAGACAGTGCTACAGATCGTAAAGATTGGGTTTGAAAATTTGATTGTATCTTCTTATTTAAATGTTAAAACAGTCCAGTGTATTCTTCTCACCTGAGATTCTGAGATAATCCCTTGGACGAACGACCCAGAGGAAAAGCTCCAAAACCACCCGTCTTGTACTTCGATCAGGTCTCTGTCAATCTTAATTTGGCGTATGAAAGAGCTTTCTGGCTCGCTTAGTATGGGCAGAACACGTTGAATATGCTGGACCAGACGGTCTTTGAACGCTTCGTTTCCCATTAGGCTGTGGAGGAACGTTTTCATGGTACACAGATACTGGAACGTGAACTGCGATTTGGCCGCCAGTTTGTACACCTCGCCGCGATACACAGCATACTGCAGCTTTTTCATCACAATTTGTATATCGTTGCACAGGACTGTTACTGGACAGGATAGGGGTTTGTGCGGCGGATCTGGTAGTGCTGTCTGCGATGTACTTTGCAGGTTGTTATCAAATCCAAAGGTGTCTAACACGAGACCAGCTCGGCGTAATTCCGAAACGGATGCTGCCATCATCGTTTGAAAACTCTCAAGAACGACACGAAGGCGAACGACATTTTCCGTCGGCGCTGACTCTTGGGATTCTTCGTGGAAGTCACCATGAAGCTCCTCTTGCAGAGCCCTGCCAATCAAAACAAAAGGTTTTGCTTACGTAAGGCAATGCAATATCTCCCTGGTATTACTTTGTGAAAGTGAACTGCTGAAATCAAACTCGCGATGTTTTGAAAATGAGAAGATAAAAATTGATCAATTATCGATAATCGAATAACAGTCTCTTTTCACCGGGCAATGAAGCATGATTACTTTGATTTTTCAATGATGAATAGCATTTTTTACCTTTCTGACTATTTATGTTTGTTTATTATATATTTACTTTCATTAGCGTGCAATTTAACAGAAATTCAAAGAATATAAATTGGTCAAATTAATCTACTCACCCGAGGCAATGCTGGTACGATGACTCCACTAGTTGCATTAAGCAGAGGTTTTTGTGGTCCTTAAACACTTGACATAGCTGATTCAGGTTATGACAGCAGTTTTTCTTTCGTGACGCCCTTGATGCATAATATTCCAAACCGCAACTTGCGACAGCTCTTTGGATTCTAAGTGCATTAATGACCGAGCCATTGTTTGTTTGGCAAGCCACCCAGTAAGATATGGCTGGGAATGTTTGCTTTCCCGGCGATGAAAGCTGGGACGCATTGACGGGCGATTCGTCATTCGATTCGTCACTCTCTCTGGTCTCCTGCAATTGTGGCCTTTTTCGCTTCCTGCTGTCCAATGTTGACGTACTTATCGCCGAAAAAAAGAAGCAAATTTCCGCCAATTTTGACAAGGTTAAATCGCATTCGTCGCGTTTCTCGCATATCCAGTTCCATGCTCTTTCTATTTCGGCGTCGCTAACCCGCCAAACGCACTTAAAAGCAACAACCGAACACAGCTTTTCAACCATCGCAACTATCTCGCACTCCGCCTTATCTCTTATTGCCTTGCTATTTAACTGAGAGCAAGGTTTGCTCATCTTGCCACATGAACATGAGCATGAACTGAGCCGTTTGAAGTTCTGACTACCCTTAAATACTGTTTCGTCACAAACATGAACAAATTTTCATTCTCAAACCCGCCGGAGAGAATAGCAGAGCAAATCACAGGTGAAAGATTGAGAACTCCATTTGATCACCACCAATAGCTTTGCAATATTCTTTTTCTCTAAATTCTTTCGTTGAGCTCAAAAACAAATAATGGCTTTCACCTAAACACTCCACAATACAAATCTCCAAAACAAGTTAATGCTTTAATACATTTGATGAAGAAAAGATTACATAAGCGTTATGTAACCTATCAATAACTTTGATATTTCTGACAAATTTCTTGTGGTTAGTTCCTTTTGAAAATAATAACGGAAAAAAGCTGATAAAGTTAAACAAATGTATTCATGCGTATGTGATGTGATGAACAATAATAAGTTGATGAGGTGAATCTTACTCTGTTGTTGGCGTGTATACTGGGTATGGCGTATACTACGGATATGGCCAGAGTTGATTAACAAATTTACTCAAACCCGCTATATACGCTTAAACCGGTATATACGCCAACAACAGAGAAAGATCATTGCAACAACTCATTAGCATGCAGTAGGCACATTTCACTCTGTACATGGCGTGTTTACCGGGTTTAGCGTATAAAGCGTATATGAGATGAATTAATTAACATCAACTACTACTACTACTACTACTACTACTACTACTACTACTACTAATAATAATAATAATAATTAATTTTATTTATTAGTAGTAGTAGTAGTAGTAGTAGTAGTAGTAGTAGTTGATGTTAATTAATTCATCTCATATACGCTTTATACGCTAAACCCGGTAAACACGCCATGTACAGAGTGAAATGTGCCTACTGCATGCTAATGAGTTGTTGCAATGATCTTTCTCTGTTGTTGGCGTATATACCGGTTTAAGCGTATATAGCGGGTTTGAGTAAATTTGTTAATCAACTCTGGCCATATCCGTAGTATACGCCATACCCAGTATACACGCCAACAACAGAGTAAGATTCATTTCATCAACTTACCTTTCATTTTTACTGTAAGTATTTTGATACTTACAGATCAAAACGTGATAGGGAACAGAAATTTTGGGAAACGATCCTTCCTTCCTTCCTTCCTTCCTTCCTTCCTTCCCTCCTTCCTTCCCTCCCTCCCTCCCTCCTTCCCTCCCTCCCTCCCTCCTTCCTTCCTTCCTTCCTTCCCTCCTTCCTTCCCTCCCTTCCTCCCTCCTTCCTTCCTTCCTTCCTTCCTTCCTTCCTTCCCTCCTTCCTTCCCTCCCTCCCTCCCTCCTTCCCTCCCTCCCTCCCTCCCTCCTTCCTTCCTTCCTTCCTTCCGTTCTTTCCACCTTCCTTCGATTCCTGTTAACTTTTTCTACATCCGCTGACCAGTATATAAAGCGCTGGCAGTCCCTAGCGCCCAAGTCGGAAAAGGTTTATTCACCAAGTGATTTGATTCTGTAGCAATGTTTGTTATTCGTAAATCGTTTCTGCACGGTCGACAGCATATGTTTTTTAGTTTTAAGTTCTCACTGTTAAACTATTTCAATGCTGTTCAATGAAAGTAACGCCCTGTATGATTGACCTGAACGCAACACCAGGACAGAAGTCGTATTTAAGCCTATATACGATTGTAAGAGAACGACGTCAAGGTTCATCCTCCTCGATTCAATTGTAAGGGAAAGTCTTCATCGTTTTTCCCTCGCAATCCCATCTGACACTAATGATAACTTGGGGCTCAAATAAGGCTAGCATATTTTGAGTTCAAAATCGATCGATGTACTGGACGACTCGAATGATTAAAAGCTCCAGATGATTTTCCATCGGAAAGCAAGCGCTGTGTTTTGGTAAGTATTTTTTTATAATACTTTTTTTTAGCATCGGAAAGGCAAACACTTTGTTTCGGTGAATGTTTTCTTTGTATAAAAAAAGTAAAAAAAAAAAAAAAATGTTGTGCCTTGTAGGATTTAGACTCATAGCCTCTCGCGTTTTGGGCGACCATCTACTCTACTGCGCCACATCCGCATCGTAGGAAAATTGGTGAAACATATTCCCCATATTGGTTTCTACAGAAACGCTGGGTTGTCAGAACAGCAGGCTCAAGTAAAAAGAGTCGCGCGAAAATCGTTCGAGTCATCAATGGCTGGATCTAGCTTATCCTTCAAATAAGTCGTTGCCGAGCTCGTTCAAGTGGAGGTGAATGTTTGCTTTTTTTCGGAAACGTTTCTCATTCCTGCGTTCGAAGATCTGTTTAGATGTTTGACAATGGCGTCATTCGTGACGAACTCAGTGGAACTGGAATAGCAGGAGACTGTACAACTCGCTGTAATATCGAACGACTACGTTTGGACATAAGCTATGGATGGACTCGTGTTATTTAATTATTACAAAACTCCATTCTCAGCCTTTCATAAATCATTATCCGAGCTCAGAGACTCACAGCCACTTTTATTTTCTCGTCTTATAACCCAATCGAGAGCCTACATCTCACAAGCTAAATAAAGAAGATATACCAACCGACTGACCGACTGACCGACTGACCGACTGACCGACTTGAACTTGCACCAACATCAGATGCCTGTGAATTGTTACAAATTAGAAATAGCGCTCTACGTTTTCCATTTAGTTCACCAGAAAGGTAAAAAGTCATATATACTCCATAACCGCTTTGTAATTGTAGTTAATTACTGAAGTCATGGTTTTAATAAACACCTTTCCATTATTGTAGATTTCCTGTTATTCACAAACCAAACAAAGGAAGTTAAGGGACGCACAGTTACCCTCAGGTGGGAACAAGGCTCGTGTTCTGCCGTCACGCACACTGTTTATTACAGAGAAGTGAAGCCAGGAAATAATGCAAGCATATGGAAGGTAGTTAATGTGTCGCGATTTGCAGACCACTATAACCTTGAATTGGAATGCCTTAAGGAATATGAAGTAGCAGTTACTGGATGGGGAGCCAGAACACTTAAACCATGGAGAGTCAAAACTGGACAAGGTAAGAAGGGATAATATTGACAATGAAGTATTCAAACAGTTCAGGCAAGAGTGGAAAGAGAAACTTACCTGAGCTTTTTGACGCTTTGGTTTTCCGGCTTGTCGAAATACTTGTTGTAAAAAAACTGAATCCAAGTCCAATATAATATAACAGGCGACGAACCGGAAAAGAGAAGTTATGTGGACCATAGCTAAAAAAATTTCAAGAAACAAATTATGTCTGCTGTTTTCTTTAAAACTGCCCGTAATTATAGAAAAAAAACCTATCTATTAAGGTGGCTGACAAAAGTTTCCAGCACTTTCCAGCAGTCATAAGTACTTTGATGCCGGGTCAGTACTAAAACTCTTTATCAACTGGTGTTACAATATCAGTATCAGACAAATGCCCAATCATTGGTCAACAGTTGTGGCCATCTTCATGTCATAATAGGTTGCCATGGCAACGATACAACTGGTTAAAAACACCCTTAATTTTAACTTTTAGTGCATGTAATTCAAAAACGGCTGCGTGAAACCATTTATAATAATCGATTTGTGATAAGATACAAATACACGAGGTAGTTCAAACTTTAAGGTGGCTCTGAACCCTACCTACAGAATGTTTTTAAACTTTGCAAAAAGTTGTATCTCAACGTGCCTATCACAATTCCTTATGTACGTAGTATGCCCTTCTCGTTTTACGTTGAGGAAAAATGTTTTTTTTTTTTCACTTTTCATTTAGATTTTCCACAGATCGTAAACTTGACAGTAGCGGGACGCAGTGTAAACATCACGTGGCTGCCTGCATTCAAAGGAGAGTGTTATGACTTTTGGTACCTCATCTACTACAGAAACGTGATTTCTGAAGGATATACAGGCTTATGGGATGTACGTAACGTGTCTCAATATAATGCAACCAACTACAATCTTCAACTCCAATGCTACAAGGAATATGAAATAACAGTTACTGCACAGAGTGCAAACGGAGAAACACCTCTAAACCAAAGCAAACCGTGGAAAGTCAAAATCGAGGGAGGTAAATACAGCAAGAACCAGTAGCATGGAGTACAACTGATGTTATTAGTCTGTTGTGTGAAGGACAACTAGGTGACAGCGTAATGAAGTTCTCATAAGAACTAGTTTTGTATACTCCTGTCACCTGGGCATCCTGTATTCGTAAGTCAATGATATTGACGCCTTGCATTTCATCTAAGCCAATGAGAACAATTCATTTTTTCTGAATTATAGGTGACCGTTAACCACTGATAATCTATTTGTATCGATTATTTTAGGTAACCTGTCTCCTCCCGTGGGTGACAACAAGACAATGGAAATAGACAGTTGCGTTCTGAATTACATGTGGAGTCCTCCAATGCACACTGGATGTCGCCTTACGAAGTATGTAATATACTACAGGGAAATTCAATCAGACGGCAACGAAGCTGATTGGCTGCAAATTCCTATCACTCAGCTTAAAAAAACGTCCTATGTCATACCACTGAAATGCGATATGGAGTATGAGATTGCAACGTCTGTTAAAGATGAACAAACGGAGAGTGTCATGTCAAACTTCTGGCGCGTAAAAACCAAGTCCCCTGCGACAGATATACTTTCCAACAATTTTTTCTCGGGTGAGTTTTTGTATGTTCCTTCTCCATTGCTCAAATAGAGGTCTTAAAAGCCCTTTGATTTACTACTTAACTAACCATAACTAACAGTGCTCAAGCAAAAAGGCACAATATCCTGTTTTCATAAGTTACTGGTTATTTGAAGCATCTCTGGCAGAAAACAAATCTTCCACCCGCGAAATAATTATAAGAGTGGGAGTGGAAGAGGGGGGCGGGAGCCCGGGAGAATAGAGGGCATGAAGCGGGAGAGGAAAGGACGAGAAAGGGCGGGAAGAGGGGATTCTAAGAAGGCGGGAATCAATTATTAAGCGTTGAAATACTTTCAACTGAAAACAAGAACCCAAAATGTTTTTTGACTTACATTTAGCTTATTTTGAGACTTCTGGACCGACGGAAAAACGAAAATTCGTCCTTCGGCTGAAAAACTGAGGCCTTTTTCCGGTAAAATTGGAAAGCCTTTTACGGTGGTTACCTCATGAAAGGTAAACAGGTCATGAAATGCTGTCACTTAAGCTGTCAAAAGATGTGAGTAAGAGGGGCAGGGCTGAAAACAAAGGAAAACGCCATAGGATTGCCCAGCTAAATAACTAGGATGTGTTTTGAGTCTCCTTATTTACAGGGACGAGAGCAAGACGGACGAGGGCGGAAGAAGGTAGATAAAGGTACAGGAAGCGGAAGAGTAGGGTACGGGAAATGGGAGGTTCTGACCGCCGTGTTTCGCCCCTCCCATATAAGATGCATACAATGTATTTGTTAAGGTTACTCCATACAATGTTTTCTTTTTTCTATTTTTCAAATTGTTAACATACTACTGATTGATTCTTTCCACACATCATGTCAAAGTGCTTTTCAAGCAGCTTTGTAGGCATGTTGTGCAATGAATTAAGAAATCTGTCTTAAGCCAGGACACAAAGCGTGTGTGGCTATATGAAGAATTTCTTCACTCAGGCGGACAAACTATTGCTGTGATTGTTGGAGGTCTTGCTCTTGTTGTCATGTTACTTGTGGGGATTGGTTGTCACAGGAAGAGAACAAGAAAGAGAAAACTAAATGTCCTCCTTGCAAAACGGTATGGGAGTACATTTCATTTCTTTCATTTGACTTAAAAGTATTGTCGAGAACTGGGAGAGGCTTTTTTTGTTTAATAAGAAAATTCTTCAAGAAAACAGCTTTTTTGTTCAATCGCCAGTGGGTTACGTGGACTAAGCTTTTACTAGATATA
This sequence comes from Orbicella franksi, assembly GCF_964199315.1. Taxonomy (NCBI): domain Eukaryota; kingdom Metazoa; phylum Cnidaria; class Anthozoa; order Scleractinia; family Merulinidae; genus Orbicella; species Orbicella franksi. The sequence continues at coordinate 30,498,424 of NC_138145.1, forward strand.
TCAACCGATTTAATTCGTATGGTAGTAAATCAAAGTGGACCAGGCGTTGACTCGTTGATATTGAAGGATCCTTCTAGCCAAACACTGAAATTTGACACCTGATTTTTGATGTTTTGAAGATCGTCTTGTGTGGCCGGCTAGTGACACGTTCGTTTTAGACAAAAATCAAACACGAATTTATCCCTAGCGAAACAGAACTGAGTACCAGAAAAGAACTGAGTGCATACTGTAAATTTTCTTTACCGACAGGCAATAATTTATTGTAACATCAGCTCAGATGACAGGGTAAAAATTTCTTCGGCGCAGAGTACACCTGCTCGGCGTTCTGCGTTATGTCTGGAGCAGCGGGGTTATCTATGTTAAATTTTGTTACTCAGGTTAAAGTCCGACATGATTCCCTTACTGCAACGGGAAATTCCACCGGAACGGATAACGTTCATGGAGGAACTGGGTCGAGGGGCTTTTGGTAAAGTACACAGAGGAGCCCTGAAGGAGTTACCAACAGTAGAAATATTTGACAAGCCCAGGGATCAAAGAGTGGAAATCAAAGAAGCAAAACTGGTTGCTATCAAAACTTTACTTGGTGAGCAAAAAGATATATGTGATACTGAACTAGCGTGAGTTCTGTATTGGCCCGTATTGCTACATAATAAAGAGTAGCCCTGTACGTTAAACACTCCTCAGTGGTCAAACAAGAGGGAACCATGTGTTGTATGTTTTATTTTCCTGGACAAACTCTGGTCAGACCGATACGTTTTTTGTTTTGTTATAGCAGATTTTTAGTCAACAGTTTAGTTAAATTTGGTGTAACCATGAAGATTATCTACTGGGCTACACTTATTTCTCGGTTATCACAAGCAATTAGTTCATTTATTTTCTTTTTGTTTCCATGTTATTTTAGCAACAGCCACCGAGGGAGGTAAGGAACTTTTCCTGCAGGAAATTGAGTTCATGAAGCAAATTGGCTCTCACCGGAATGTCCTTAGCATGCTCGGCTACTGGGTAAAGTCAGAACCCATCATGTTGATTCTGGAATATGTTCCACATGGCGATCTTCTTCAGTGGCTAAGAGGCAAAAGGCAACAGGTTTGAAAAAGTTGGCTCTTTTAGAGAGAGATTAAAAACGTTGCTTTTTTTAGCAAATTAAAGAAAACGAGTGGCGTGCATGATTACTGCAAACAAATGCTATGTATTAAAGTTTAATTTACAATAAATTTACTCTAAAATATTGCAAGGATGGCTGTCATTCTCCCAGTAGTGGTCGAAGTCAAGACATTCATAAGGGAATTTCAATAGGAGAATACAAAATGCGGATCATAACAGGCTGATTTTCTTTTTGACTGGTAAGACTGACTTACAAACATAACTTATTTACGAACAGTGTCGGAATCTAATTTATTTGTTTTGTTATTCACTACCATTAGAAATAAAACCTGTTTGGTTTTAAAGAGTAGTAACACTCCAAGCTATCATAGTTATCAATGCAGTTGCGGCAAAAAAGGTACGAGTGAGCAGTAGAAACTTAAAATGATCTCATCATGCGTGCCATCTCTCAATTGTAGGTGAAGTTTAAGAACAGTATCGATGGGGAAATTTTTGAATATCTGACGCAAGCTACAAATAAGAGCGAGATGGGCAGCGCCAAAACCTCAGGAGTGTCCACTGAAAATAATATGCCAAATAGCTTTGTCACGGTGAAAGAGGTAGCGTTGATGAGTAAGAAGTTAGTTTTCAAAGCGTCAGGTAAAGAAAAAGATGATGAAAAGAAAGAAGAGGAATTTGAGCAGTGTTGCCATGAAGTTATGGAGGTAATCCTGTCTACAAGAGGAGAACCTGGGACTGCAAGACAAGAACCTGCACTGGTCTGTTCTTATGATGAGAGAACTGACGGCAACTTGGGGCACAGCCATGAAGCTGAAACAAAAACAGGAGAGGAAAAGTGTGACGACGACAGAAAGGAAGGAAAAAAGGTGAAAGAGGAGAATGAATGCAAATATCCTGATCACAGTGAGTCTCAGTGCTCCCCCCTGCCAGTGACTGGGCCATCTGGGATTGATGAAGACCCACATCACACCTGTGATGTATCTGGGTCTGACAGCATGATGACGCCAGTTAGAAAGGAACATAGGGAGATCAACATAAACACACCTAAGGACGATGACCATCCTAAAGACGTCGAGCAGGCTGACAACTTTTCTTCCCGCGATCTTCTTTGCTTTGCCTGGCAAATTGCAAACGGAATGGTAAATAGAGTCAGCGTAGAGACTCGATTGATAAACTCTTTGTAATGCATCAGTCAATTCCAGCAGTGCCCATCCCCCCCTTCCCAGGCTAACCCCCGGGCATTAGCATTTTTTTAAAAAAATGGGCAAATTCCCCGGGGTGGGGACGAAGAAAGAGGGCAAATGCCCCGCCCCCGGGATCGTCGCCTTCCCACACCTCCGCAGTTTTTTAATTAATCAGTGAATGAAAGGGTCAACTGTTCTTTTTTTTTTTTTTTTAATTTAAGGTAACACGTCTTAACAAATTACACGGATCACAAATTACAAATTACAATAACAAGGTACTCTGGTATGGCTACTCCGATACTACAATGTACATTACTTATTTACATCAGGTGTTACTAACTTACATTAGGGAAACGAATAGCATAAAGTAATTAATGAATTCTGACAGCACACATTAGCTATAATTAAATTAAACACGATAAAATTCAAGAAATAAAAAAAAAAGAGAAAGAAAAAAAACAATAAAAGAAAAGGAAAACTTAAAATTACAAAATAAACAGAAAAGCAAACAAACAACTAATAGCGCGGAGAAGGGGAAGAGGAACGATTTCTAATCTTGATTTAATACAATTAAAAGTAACTTAGTCTATAAAGTTTGTGAGGAGCACTGTTACGTTACGAGTACTTTTTCGGAGAATCAAAAACGGTCAACTGTTCAGTATTTTAATGCAACGGTAAGACTTAAAGGACAACAGTACGTGTTCTTTATATTTCTTTTAACAGTTTGCTAGAGGATAGCTGGGATTGCGGCGGACGTGCCCCCACCCGCGAGCGATGATAGGCGCCTGTATTTCCAGGCTACTTTTTCTGTGAAGTTTCAAGACATTTTAAATCATGATGTATTGCTTTTTAAGAGCAGCTTCGTCTAAATATCTACTAGACTTGGAAATAGCGAAAAAATCGAATTTCTTCAAACTCGCCCAGAATGAAGCCCTACGGGTACTAGTTAAAAAAATATTGTTTTAAGTTCGATAAATCAAAAATTATTTTTTTCCGCAATTTTTTCGTTTCGATGCCCCAAATCGGCCAAAATCCATCGAAAATGAGCGGCATATTCAGAGGTTCGTAAACTCAAAAGTAAAAATCTTCATTAAAAACTGATTGCACGTCGTATTTGTACTTCCTTTCTTGTCTATTTAGAGCTAAATAGATCGTGATTTGATTAGCACAAAAATATTTGATGAATTTTCTAAATTAACGACCCAAGACAGCTTTACAAGAGGTCTACATTTAGCCTATTTTCAAATGCTAAAAAGGCGTTCTGTTACGCGCCTTTTCCCAAAACGCCTAGTTTGGTCCGAAAGAGCATTGTTTCTTCTTCAAATTAGTGAAATAAAAATTTTGGGTAAATAAAATCGCGAGCGCTGAGATAGCGAACTAACTGCAGCACTTCTTCCTGAAAACGTGACCTTTGACCCAAGTGTAACGAAACCGATTACTGCAAGAAAACCCGGAAGAAAAGCAAACGCTTCGTTATTTTGAAACAATTTCTAGGGATATCTCTCCGAAACCATGATTGCAAGAACTATTTCCAGATATGAAATCTTACAGGGTCAGAGAAGGAGCTAAAGGGCGCATTTTGACACAATAACTTTGTTTGCTGAGAATTGAATTGAAGACAATTCCAGTGAAATTTGCAAACTTGAAGTATGTTAGCCGATACTTACCTGAATATTTATATTTATAGAAGAGTGGTCTTCAAAAGAAGCTGGACCCAGATTTGGAAACCTCTAAAAGAAGAAATGTTTAATATTCCGTGACCTGCCCGCTGCTATAAATACCATGCACATGCCAACCGCATGTCACGGTCGTAAAACCAACTGAACTCCACTGACAGTTTCCATGGGCAACTCCAAAATAAACAATCGATCCCAAAAATGTAAAGTGAAATTGGCTGTCTTCATGAACAGTTAGAAGCTAGAGTCAAGTTCCATTACCTTTTAAAAGTGTTTGATTTTACTTTGTTCACTCAGTAATTACTGTCATGTTCAAATACTGCGTAGTATCGGTCACGCCAAAACACGACAGACCGCGCAGACTGAGTAAGTTTCCCATTCAAAGTCTCGTAGGCGTTTGTCTATTGAATCATAAGTCAAATACTGCGCTTGTGCAGCCTGTGGATAAATGACAAACTTTCAGATATATTTAACACTATTTTGTTACTAGACCCAAAAAAAGGAGTCACAATGAAAAGCCCAAACAAGTGTCTGCAGTCTGAACGGTCTGCACTGTTTTGGCGTGACCGATTCGCGGTATTCGAACGTGAGAGTAGTGAACAAAGTCGACGCAAACAAATAAAATCAAGCACTTTTTAAAGGTAATGGAACTTGACTCTAGCTTCTAACTGTTCATGAAGACAGCCAATATCACTTTACATTTTTGGGGATTGTTTATTTTGGGGTTGCCCATGGAAACTGTCAGTGGAGTTCAGTTGGTTTTACGACCGTGACATGCGGTTGGCATGTGCATGGCATTTATAGCAGCGGGCAGGTCACGGAATATTAAACATTTCTTCTTTTAGAGGTTTCCAAATCTGGGTCCAGCTTCTTTTGAAGACCACTCTTCTATAAATATAAATATTCAGGTAAGTATCGGCTAACATACTTCAAGTTTGCAAATTTCACTGGAATTGTCTTCAATTCAATTCTCAGCAAACAAAGTTATTGTGTCAAAATGCGCCCTTTAGCTCCTTCTCTGACCCTGTAAGATTTCATATCTGGAAATAGTTCTTGCAATCATGGTTTCGGAGAGATATCCCTAGAAATTGTTTCAAAATAACGAAGCGTTTGCTTTTCTTCCGGGTTTTCTTGCAGTAATCGGTTTCGTTACACTTGGGTCAAAGGTCACGTTTTCAGGAAGAAGTGCTGCAGTTAGTTCGCTATCTCAGCGCTCGCGATTTTATTTACCCAAAATTTTTATTTCACTAATTTGAAGAAGAAACAATGCTCTTTCGGACCAAACTAGGCGTTTTGGGAAAAGGCGCGTAACAGAACGCCTTTTTAGCATTTGAAAATAGGCTAAATGTAGACCTCTTGTAAAGCTGTCTTGGGTCGTTAATTTAGAAAATTCATCAAATATTTTTGTGCTAATCAAATCACGATCTATTTAGCTCTAAATAGACAAGAAAGAAAGTACAAATACGACGTGCAATCAGTTTTTAATGAAGATTTTTACTTTTGAGTTTACGAACCTCTGAATATGCCGCTCATTTTCGATGGATTTTGGCCGATTTGGGGCATCGAAACGAAAAAATTGCGGAAAAAAATAATTTTTGATTTATCGAACTTAAAACAATATTTTTTTAACTAGTACCCGTAGGGCTTCATTCTGGGCGAGTTTGAAGAAATTCGATTTTTTCGCTATTTCCAAGTCTAGTTGATATTTAGACGAAGCTGCTCTTAAGCTCGCAAGATCTGTCTGGAAGATCGCATCATTTGAATTCGCAAACCTTAAGTATTTTAACTCCACTTTCATGAATTTAAAAAATGCTAGGCTAGTTTTGAATGCGAAATAGTCGTGTTCACGTCAGTGATTGTTTTGTGATAAACAAAATATAGTTCACCTTGTCGCTTATAGTTTGTATGCGTACAAGTAATGAAGAAATATCTAAAATTGAGAAAACATACCTTTAAATACATCTGCAAGTTTCTTTAGTCCCTGACGGACAAGCCATTGTTCAACAAATGCCTCGTCTTTCCCGATGAACTCTTCCATAGCACTGTCACACGCGTGTCGAATGCCCGGGGGTCGCCCCGGGGTACGCAAATGCCCAGCCCCCGGGCCGCGATAAAATTGCGGATGCCCCACCCCCGGGACTGACAACGTAAGCAAATCCCCCGCGGTTGCCCGGGGGGGATGGGCACTGCTGGAATTGACTGATGCATAACCGTCGTGTACATTTTGGACTTATTTATTTGCTGATTACAAGAATTAGTTGAGATGTCACAAATTACGTCTTTGAAAATATAGGCTTTGATGTATGTAATATATCAAACACGATAGACGGTGTTTCATCGGGATATCCAAACACCGAGAAGAGAGTTAAAAATACGACGCGCAGCGGAGTATTTGTGGCGAAATTCGAGGTGTTGAATAGCCGATAAAACACTGTCTCGAATGTTTGATATATCTTTTCAATCAAAACCAGAACTAAGGAGTAAACGGACAAGTAAAATCGTCAAAATCTATGTTAATTAAGACCGGGTATCTAGAATGCGAGCAGTCTCTCTTTTGCCCGAAAATCCTTGGGGAAGAACGCAAAGAAGAACGCAACACAAGTGAGCGGTGGGTCGGAGTGTCCGAGCGTGATATGGGAAGCCGCGAGCCGCTACTCTCTGATCACGGTTCGCCGCTCGACCCGCGCATGTCACGCTCGCACGCTCACTTGTTTTGCGTTCTTCCCCTCGGATTTCCGAGCAAAAGAGAGACTGCTCGCAGTCTACCGGGTATCCAGACCTTCTTCACAGTTGAGATTTGTTTTGTTTTAACTTGATGAATTACTAATGAGTTTGAAAACTGTTGTTCTTAGCAACCTATCTTAAAAGTAGTAGTTTGCCACCCTTGTATCACATATTATATTGAAGGCGTTTAGCAACTAAGATGAAGTGTGCCTTTCAAGTTTAACTCCAAATTGTTGAAAAGAAGTAACAGACTGCTACAGTTTGTTACAGGACAAACGTTTTTGTGTTTTAACCGCTTTTTTCCGGTATTTGTGTTGTTATGTTTTATTTTAACAGGATTACTTGGCTGGCAAAGGATTTGTTCACCGTGATCTGGCAGCGCGAAACATTCTTCTCGGTGAGGACAGAGTGGTGAAGATTGCCGACTTTGGTCTGCTACGCGACACTCAGGGCAATGTATATGAAATGAAACACACAAAAAAACTGCCAATCAAATGGACAGCTCCTGAGGCACTACATAACAGCATATACACTACTAAGAGTGATGTGTAAGTTATTTTGCGTCCCGACTTGTTTACTAAGATTGTATCTTAGTAGGACTGATCGACTGAGGCATTTGCTTCAGTTGTTGGCCTATTGAGTACAGCCACCCACAATGACATGAAAAACGTGAGAAAAATTGCAAGCATTGCCATAGTATACATAATTTTTTCCCCTAAAAACGTACCTCCCCCCAACCTAAGTTCAATTTTTAGATAAATGCATAGTTGAGGGGAAAGTATCTCATTGTTTTTAGAGCCGAGATGACACAATTGCAATGTTGAATGAAGGTTTGTGCGACTCTTTATGCTAACCCTAATATAGAACTTAGACCCGAGTAAATGAAAGCGAATGAACAAAATTCTCTGATGTTTTGTTTCATTATTTTAATTCAGATGGTCCTTTGGAGTTCTTCTCTGGGAGTTGACCACAATGGGTGAGAATTGATAATTTCTTAGAAATAGCCATCTCCTTTTACATGTAAATAGGAAAACTTTCACTTTTATTGGCCACAGTAATGTGCTTTGTATTAAGGGGTACATCAGTGTTATATGACTATTATTTTATGTTGGATTGTGTGACAAGTATTCCAATCTCACTAGAGAGGAACCACTAAAACTCATCGTAATTATAATACTCATTGAAATCGCTTTACCTCCACAACAACATCGTCGTCGTCGTCGGCGTTGGCCTGTGTTGGCGTTGGAATAGCAGCTAGGTACAGGGAGAAGAGTCCAGGGGCGAGGACGCAGCCCTGCTTCAGTCCCGATGTAATGGGGAACTCTTCAGTCAGCCTTTTCTCATGGAAGACACTTCCAGACATACCTTCATGCAGAGCGCGGACCAGGCCTACGACACTGAACTTTATTTCTGTTTCCTATTGAATACGTTCATAACAGTTGCGTGCAAACTCTCTTATAGTTACGTTGTCTGCAATATCGTATAACGGCGCTCAGTTCATACTGCATTCAGCTGAGGAAAGTCACCTTTCTAACAAATACAATCCAAACACTTGGTTTCTCCCTTATTTCTTGTCAGGAGGCATTCCATATCCAGGAATAAGCCACAAAGAGTTGTACAGGCTTCTTAAGACTGGGTATCGTATGGCCAAACCAAAAAGCTGTTCCGATGAGCTGTAAGTAAATCACTGCTCCTTCTTTGACTACAAGTCATTTTGCAGTTGCTCAGGAATTTATAAATATTACCTTGTAGAACAAACATATTTTAAATGCGTGATATTAAGGTGTCTGCCTGAGTTCGAATAATCCAATTTAGAACGTACACTGTAAAGGGATGATTACATTTAGTTTCAGAACATGTTAGACCGGTTTTTCTGTTTAATAAGATCTGTTCAAAGGAAAATCTCATGAGTCAAATAGGGACGATATTTTTTCCCATTCAATTTTAAATGCACTGATTTCGGCCTGGTCATCTAAACCCAAGAGGGTTTTACAACTGCGGGTTTTATTTTCGTAATCTTTTTTATTCAGGGGAGCAGGCATCGCCTAGTGGTTAGGCCGCCCGCCTCCCACCAATGTATAGCCCGGGTTCGAATCCCGGATCCGGCGTCGTAAGTGGGTTGAGTTTGTTGCTGCTTCTCATACTTGCTCCGAGGGCTTCGGGTTTTCCGGTTTTCCTCCCTCCACAAAAACCAACACTTCTAAATTCCAATTCGATCTGGTAACAGTGGACGGAGAGCCTCTCCGTGGGATGTGCCCCGCAAATTCCTATTTATTTATTTATTTATTTTATTTACGTTAATTGCCATCAGATACGGCCTGATATTAGACTGCTGGAAGGAGGTGCCCGATGAACGACCAACATTTGAACAACTGATTGTACAACTGGAACAAATGATGACAACGGACACTCCTTATTTTGATTTCGAGAAACTCGATGAGTCCGAGGCTTACTACGATGAGGCATTTTCTGACAGTAACGAAACAAGCGGCAGTCTTGACACAAAGTTGTAAATACAAATTGGCTAATGTAAAAAAATGCCATTAATATATAAATTCTTAAACGTTAAGTTGCAAGTGTAGAAGTCAGTCCGCAAAGCCTTCACAGCGCGGCGCATGAGCAAGGTATAACGTTAGCCTATTTGATTCCATTGGTTTATTATGAAACAATGACGATGACTCTTGCGGGAAATTGTTGCGGTCAGTCAGGAAACCTTGACGATAAAGGACCATAGATGTGATATTTCTCGTCAGAATTTGTTCTATTCCGACCCCTATGGTCCACTCTATTTCATTGTTTATGGTCCAGTCGAATGCGACGGAATAACTCGTGCATTTTTCCAGATTAAATCTTTCGGCCCGAGTAATAAATTCAGTGTTAACAACCAACTCGACATTTCCAGTGTAAATCCGTTAATATCTTCCCTGAAATCTGAACCTCGTCATTCTGCTCTCACCGACTGGAGTCTGAGATTGCTGAACTACATGTGGTTCAGTAAGAAAGCGAGAAAGGTACTTATGCTCCCGTCATAGTTTGTTCATGCGCCGAACCGTGCAACAATTCCCTTAAAGATTTACTACTCTAAACGAAGTAGTTGTAAGCTGAAGACAGGTAACAGGGTAAGAATAACTCTCCCTCGCATCATGGTAGTTATTTGATAGTTTCGCATGTCAAGTCTATTTCGTTTGAGAAATAGCACTTTTTGCTCATTTAATTAATCCCATAAATTTTATAAACGGTATTTGATTTGATTGATTAAGCCATCTGCGTGTCAGATTAAACATGTAACGAAGAATACTACAAATACTTTGTAGAGGTCGTAAGACATTGTCTGGAAAAGTTTTAGGAACGCTGTTGATAATAAGGTTGTTTTAACTGGGTAAAGTTTTTACAGGTGGCTACCATCTGAAAGAGGGTTATCGTTATGCGTTGTACCACATGATATGTTACATATGAACGAAACTGAAAAGGAATATCTTCACCTTTGCATTATTGAGAAAAACAACGGAAAAAGCTTGGTTAATGTAAAAATCGCCATTAATATGTAAATTGTTAAACGTTAAGATGCAAGTGCAGAAGTCAGTCCACAAAGCCTTCATTAAAAAGATGCTTTCGCGGCTCGGCGCATGAGCAAGGTATGACCTTAGCCTATTTGATTCCATTGTTTTTATTATGAAAAAATGACGATGACTCTTGAGAGAAATTGTTGCGGTCAGTCAGGAAAGCTTGACGATAGAGGATCATACAGGATCATAGAGATGATATTTCTCGTCAGAATTCGTTTTGTATATTCCGACTTCTATGCTCCACTCAATTACATAATTTATGGTCCAGTCGGATGTGACGAAATAACTCGTGCATTTGTCCAGATAAATCTTTCGGCCTGAGTAATAAATTCAATGTTAATAACTAATAATTATTCGACCTTTCCTGTGTAAATCCGTTAATATCTTTCGGAAAATCTAGACCTCGTCACTCTGCTCTCACAGACTGGAGTCTGAGATTGCTGAACTACGTGTGGTTCAGTAAGAAAGCGAGAAAGGTACTTTATGCTCCCGTCATAGTTTGCTCATGCGCCGAACCGTGCAACAATTCCTTTAAAGATTTGCTACTCTAAACGAAGTAGTTGTAAGCTGAAGACAGGTAAAAGGGTAAGAAATAACTCTCAGTTGCATCAGTGCAGGTATTTGATAGTCTCGCATGTCAAGTCTCTTTCGTTTGAGAAATAGCACTTTTTGCTCATTCAGTTAATCGTAATTTTGATAAATGGTATTCGATTAGATTGATTAAGCCATCAGCGTGTCAGATTAAACATGTAACGAGGAATATTACAAATATTTTTGTAGAAGACGTAAGACATTGTCTAGAAAAGGTTCAGGAACATTCTTGATAAAAAGGTTGTTTTAACTGTGTAAAGTTGTTACAGGTGAAGAGGGGTATCCTTGTTCATTTTCCCACCCCGCATGTTACGTTAGACATGAACGAATCTGAAAAGGAATATCTTCATTTTTGTATTATTGAGAAAAACGACGGAAATAGCTTTCAGGATTACTAAGACAATTACTGATTTCAACTCCGTCATCTTTACAATTGTCTTATCGTCTGTTTATAAGTTTTAATAATCTCCATTTTAGAATGAATGCCGGATACCCTATCTTACTATTTAATGCTAGTAGTGAGCTATACCATTAAAGGACACAGTTTTGCTTCGAGAATTTAGCTTCATCAGCTTTCCATTCTGTTTATAAACTCCCTTGTTTTCTTTCGATTGCAGACAGTTTAACAAACTCACTCTTGCAAACGGCCGCTATCGTCGTTTCCGCTTTTAGTTCATTTGCACTCGAGACACAAGAACTATTCAATGCTAATTTATGCGAGATAGCAGACGGCCAGTGCTAATAATTTAGGTTGCAATGGCAAAGTTTGCAAAGGGCCTGAGTCAGATAGTGCGCATGTATGATTTTGATTGACACGGGAAGGTTTACCAAAAGGTTTATAGAAATCGCACGACTCTGTACCAAGCGCCGCACAGGATATATAATTACTGACTTTTTCTTGCCGCTTTGTAGTAATGATAATAATCACATTTTTTCTGTCTCATTAGGAAACCTCATTTTCCTACCTTTGACTCTTTGTATGGAACGATCCCGGGGGGTGGGTGCTCCCTCATATGGGCTTCATAGGTATGTGCGGTCCCAAAGGGAATGTTTTTTAATTAGCCGTCGTCGTTCGCGTTCTCCAAAACAGAGCTTGGTCATTTCACGATGTTTTTGTGCAGAGGACGGCAAAGAAATGCGCAAAGATTTATAATTCCCATGTGCATCCATTGCTCTGCTCATTAAGCCTTTTGTTTAGTGACGTTCTCGTTGCCGTTGCCGTTGCCGTTGCCGTTGCCGTTGCCGTTGTCGGCGCGGTTTGCTTAAGCTCTCTATCTTTAAGTCTAGCCGGTAGCCGTTTTCTTTTTCCATTTAAACTGTCCGTGAATTGATCTCCGTTATTTTCGTCTGTTTTTCGTCAACTTGTACTGGTGTTAATATCTTGTTGACTTTACCCTTCCTGACTAAGATTCAGTTGGATTATGAACGGCGAATACAGAGGTGCAATGAACACAACCTGCTTGCGTTGTCTCTATAACCATATCGACGGAAACAACCAATACAGTGGGTACGACGAGCTTAAACACGAGATGGTCGAGATGGGTCCCGTATCTCCGTTCAAAATTTATCTGCCATTTCATAGAAGAAAGAGACAACACTGAGGAAGTACATAAAGGAGGAAAAACGGCGATGTTACATGTTAAGAAAGAAATCAAGTGAACTCAACGCGCAACAACACGAAAGGTAAAGTAAACAAAGTGCCAAAAAGTAAAGTGCCAAAAAATGCAATGATTTTCCGATTTTCCGTAGTTTGGAGCCGCAATTCATGAGAACCTGTACACCGAGAAATGATAAGGTCAATACAGCAGAAGGGGGGCAAGGGGGGAGGGGGTTTCTTGTCACGAAGTTAAGATAGTAAATTTTCGATTTCACGAATCACGAAACAAAAAATTCACTTTTCACGATTCTCGAACATGTGCACGAAACTGTAATCAAAATTTGTACAAAAAAGCGCATTCTTTAACTTTACCAATAATTTACAGCTGTTGGAAAGGTAATATTTGAAATCTTAATTTGTTGGTTTTACTTTAAGAGACCTCTTAAGAGAAATATCGGACTTGGACGGCTATTCCACTGCGAGTTGTTGCGGCTCTTAAGAAGGTCAGAGTATCGTCGTCGTTGTCACTTTCCACGGCATCGTCAGGCCCACTGTTTGTGTCATACTGCACATCATCCTCTGGGACTTCTGGGGCTTCAGACACTTCAGGATAAGCGAAGGTGACCTCTTGCTCTTGCTCTTCTTGTTCGTCGACGGTTGGTGGAACAGCTGGCTGATTCTGTGCAGGAGGTTCAAGGTGGATCTTGTCCTATGGGTAAGCAGAATCTGCTGGACGATACATACTCAAAGGCAAAGTGCCAGCCTTGAACTTCGTTGTTTCTTGCCTCACAGTTCTCTGTCGAACGCACTTGCCATGCTGAACTGCCCATTCTCTCATGATCTGTTCTTGGGTAGAATTTAAGTGCCTTGTTTTGCCAAGATGCCAAAGTTTGCAAATGTCTTTCAGTGGAATTGAACTGTCTGGAATTGGATAGTAGGATATTGGGTGAGTGAAATAATAGGCTGCCCAGCTTGTGATCCTTTTGATGCTTTCGTAGACAGTGTTTCCCAGATTACGGGAGAGAGATGTGGGACATTGATCCTTGAAATGACCAACAGCGTGCAGATTTTTCACTTGGGTTGTCAGACAAGCATGAAGATCAACGTGGATGTCTTTGTTGGTAGACTTCAATTTATCATCCAGCCGATTAAGGTGATTGTAGATCATTTGTACGGACTTAAGCGACAGGTTCGAGATAGTACCGTCAGGGCCGTTTGTGGATTTCTGGGAGTCAATCATCGTTTGTACAGTACTCACAGTTCCATCTAGAAATCGTTTGAGATCACCGACTTCTTGCAGAACTTCAGCTATTGATAGGCGTGGAACCGTCTGATGTTTCAGATGAACTGAAAATGCGCGGAACAATTTGCCAAGGTGTTTCAGATAGGTGACTGTACCGGTAATTGTAGTCAGAATTTTGACACATCCTGTCTGAGGGTCAGTGACAAAAGACATTGCAATTGTCAGTGCAAACTCCCATCGGCTGACCAAACGAAGAGTCTGCTCTGCCCTCTGCGTTACCCTCTTGGCCTTTTCCAGCAATCACATCAACACTGCCATCCTGATGAAGATACTTGACCTGGAAAGCTCCCGCATCACAGAACAAGACACCGTTCAAATAACTTGCCACTCCTGTACATTCAGAGCATAACGCAGTGTCATTGTGTAAGATAAAAGAAATTTGTCTTGATGTGAGATCGATTGATAGAAGTCCGCCTTGCTTCTCGGCTTCATTCTTGCCTTTGAATGACACAAACAGTGTTTCATTATTCACACACATGGATAGCACTTGGAGACATTCAGCTGGGTAAGAACACAACTCCTTTACTAGTCCATACATTACAACTCCATCAAGACGTGAACTCAATTGTGTAAAAATGTCGCTCGGTGTCGCTGGCACTTACGATGACAGTTTCTGTCATTGGCTAATACGGTGATAAGGAAATCAACGGGTTTGTTTAAACCTGTCAACATGTTTCGTTTGTCGCTACTCTCAGTCGGCTTGACTCAAGCGTTAAATTCACTAAGGTCACGGAAAAAAATCTCACAATGCAGTGAAATTCAGCTACGAACTCAACTTTAGACATTCACGATTTATTTCTTATGTATTCACGATTAACAGCCAAGGACTTTTGCATTTCACGCCTCACGGAATACACTTCAATCACGATTCACGGAATAGTTTTTTTTTTATCAAATCACGATTCCCAGAGCACAAAAAACCGGATCACGGCGTCACGAAAATACCCTTGCCCCCCCCTCACAGCAAGACTTCAGTATGAGATTTTCCCGTAATTACCTCAATCTTGGTTAATGAGTAGCCAGCAATAATGCAGACGGACCTCGGAGAACGGTATCCATCTTAATTAGTGTTCGGCTTGGGGTACAACACTCTCTTTGGTCTGCATAACTCTTAACTTTTCAATTGGTTATAAATATTAAAGGGGAAAGTGAAGAATGATCATCGCAGTTAATTTTCCAATTTAAGCAATTGGAAAGAAGAAGCCTGAAAAAATCAGGGCTTCAACGGGATTCGAACCCGTGACCTCCGCGATACCGGTGCGATGCTCTACCAACTGAGCTATGAAACCACACATTGGAAGCGAGGTCCCGTTGAAGCCCTGATTTTTTCAGGCTTCTTCTTTACAATTGCTTAAATTGGAAAATTAACTGCGATGATCATTCTTCACTTTCATCTACAACCGCAGTTCATATATGAATTATTTCATATAAACTTCACATCATTTCACTCCTCACGGGAAGATATGAACTCAATTAATTGACCTCGCTCCCAATGTGTGGTTTCATAGCTCAGTTGGTAGAGCATCGCATCGGTATCGCGGAGGTCACGGGTTCGAATCCCGCTGAAGCCCTGATTTTTTCAGGCTTCTTCTTTCCAATTGCTTAAATTGGAAAATTAACTGCGATGATCATTCTTCACTTTCATCTACAACCGCAGTTCATATATGAATTATTTCATATAAACTTCACATGGTTATAAATATTGGTAAACGAATGATTAAAAGACACACTTGACTTCAGCAAGCATTGCTTTTATTTCTCTTTTACATTTGACAAGGAAATGTCAAAATTCACCAATAGCTATCGTTCCTTCATGGATTATATCTAGGGGCCGCAGGTTGGCTGGTCACGGACAACCAAAGTCTTGGTGTTGACGGTGTAAACCGTTCCATCACTGTTACTGCATTTTCCTATCACCTGGCAGACGCTAACCTGTTTACCCGGTTGGACCGGTATCCGAGCTTCGTGTTTTACTTGCCGAGAGAACGAGCTGCTGGAGCTCTGAGCCCAGTTATACTCGGTCGTATGGGAAACACCAAGTTCAGCGGAGAAGCCTTTTTTCAGAGTTAAACCAATCTTGGCAGAAATTGTAGTACTAGAGGTACCTCCCGTCTGGCTGGTCTGAATAGAAGTGGTTCCCTCTGTCAGTGAAATCACCTGCGTTACTTCGCCTTGCTCAAGCTCGTTTTTAAGCGTTGAAATGCGCTCCAGCTAAAGCAAAAAAAAAGTCAACATGAATCGAAAGCTAATTCTGTGGTGAATCCTTGTAGTTTTGTATGATGTTAACCAGAGGTATAACTATGAGACTGCATGCCAGTCTTAAAATGTAATAAAAACTTAAGACCAAAATCTCTTCTCTGTCTGTTCTTTACCTTTTCCTACAAATTTCTGTGACTCTGCTGCAGGTGTTGGAACAAGTTGGTCACCTTTATATGTTACATACGACCGCTGACAAGACGCTGAATTATTCGATTACCATGGATACCTGACAGTAATGTAATAATTACGTTAATAATAATAGTTATAATTGTTTTTTACAATAATACCTTGTCCTCGGGTGTACAATCAATCCGGCATCTGAAAAGAATAAATTTAAAATTAGAAAAAGGTAATTTTTTTTTATTAACATCCTTTAATTTTTTTCTTTTGCTCGTCCATTGCACCAGTCACACGTCACTTAAATGTAGCTTTTGTAAGCTTTGATAACATACTTACATGTTTGCAAAAATGTGTGTCCTTTAACTGGTGTAGGGGAAGAAACCAAACTCGGTAGACAGCGCAAGAGCGCGTTTTCTTTCAAGAGAAAGTGAGAATGGACGTCGAATTGCTCAGAAATAAAATTCTACAGCTCTTACTGGAAGTCGATGGCTCAGAAGTTCTATATTCAGGCTAATTCTAGATTGTGATTAATACTATATTTTAACTAATTCTATTTTCTGACCAAATCAATATTCTGACCAATTCTATTTTCTGAGTTGATTGAATTTGAGTGCACGTACTTCATTTTCGGCCAAGCCATTGTTCCGCTTCTCATTACGGTTTAATAAAGATATAAACTAACTAACAGTGCACCAGACCAACCACAGTTAGTGTTAATCAACGAAACAATTACTTACATTGTTTTGTACGAGGAGAACAAGTTGGCACCCCGGTCCAGTCTTCCTTCAAGTCCTTCTACTTCACACCCGTTGCGAGTCTGGCCCGCTCCACAAAAGTTGTAGCAGTAACAGAACTTGATCACCATTTTAACCCTTTCCTCGTTCAGAATACTCCCACTGCAAGGCGTGAACTTAGTGTATAAGTCATTACTGGTGGTATAAAGCCTAACCCAGAATCGAAATTCTTGCCATCTGCACTGCAATCGTTTTGCAAGTCCCTGACTTTTCTTCCGTTTTGGACACTGCACGAATCTTGAAGAGGGTCGTTGGAGTGTCTACGTTTGAAATAACAGAAAGTGATAAATCAAATAAGCTTTGTTTAGTTAACGGTTTGAAGCATGAAATATCAACTGGTCGAGTGTGATTTCCTCTCCCAAACGATCAAACGAGATGAAGAAAGTCTTCAAGTTACAATAATTATTGCCGTGAAAGAGGATTAGATTGCCAACCAAAATGACACGTGGGGTTGAAATAGTGCTCGAAATAGTTACATGATTGTATATGAGTAGTTTGGAAGACAAGAGTAAAGATCTAATTAGGGCTAGCACCATTGACTCAGGATTAAGTGGTCTGCTTTCAAGCAATGCCGGCCGGGTTGGAGTTGAACTCATGCAAACATGCAAAAAAATATACCGTCCGTCGCAACTATGTATTAGTCGTGCATAAAATAATTTAATTCTACATTAGCATTAAACGATTTTCTGTCGATTTTATCTTAGCGTGCCATTAATCTTTTAGTGAAACCCTGGAACAGTAAGGCTTTGCTTCCTCAGCATATCTCTTTATTTACTTTGTGTAGTTGTGTGGCAGCAACTGAAAGGCGGGAATTGAGTCGGTTCTACTGAGGCTGATTGACCTGTCTCAGTCATAAGAGGGTCCCCAATAGGTTTGGCGGGATGTGGGATTTGGCCTTTTTTCGCCGTGATATTTGGGATTTGAGCTGAAAATAGGGGCGGGAAGCGGGAATTACAATTACGAGCGGGAGCGGGGTTTCGTGTTTTTATAGGATTGAAATGCGGGATTCGCAAGGGGAACAGAGCGGGATACGAGATTTCAATTTTTACGTGACTTCATAAATTGTTATTGACCAGCGCAAGAACCACAAGCTGGCAGAAACGAACCTTTTGTGCGTTGTAGCTGTGTCAGGTTTCAAGTAATGAATAGCAACGGATCTGTACCCTGTCAGGTTCTGTCAAACGTATCCATTATCGCTTGACTACGTTAGCATCATGAGACTGTATGAGGTCTTTGAGTCCTATTCCTACTGATTGCGATCATTTGTGTTGACCTCTGACATCAATGACATCTGTCCATTTCCAACATTTTCGACGCTTGCGTCTGTAATCTTGGCCCCCGATCACTTTTAGTTTTTCTAGTCTTTCGACCTTTTCCAGAGCGCTTGGTTTGTTTTGGCCAGGATAGCCACATCGGATGTCGGTGATAGTGATTTACCGTACGAAGTATGCGTCGCCATATATTACGAAAAGGATGCGCGAGCAGGATACCCTGGTCCCAGAGGTTTTTCTTGATTTTCCTCCGCATGAGAGAGCTGCGAGGAGCCGCGAAGCGGCGAACACGAGTCGCGACTCGCCGTTCGCGACTCGCCGTTAAGCGTTCGCCGCTTCGCGAAAAGAAGAAAAATCAAGGAAAACCTCTGGGACCAGGGTACGAGCAGGAATGCCTTCATTTAGAAAGA
Source organism: Orbicella franksi (assembly GCF_964199315.1). Classification (NCBI taxonomy): domain Eukaryota; kingdom Metazoa; phylum Cnidaria; class Anthozoa; order Scleractinia; family Merulinidae; genus Orbicella; species Orbicella franksi. Next base: position 30,517,023 of record NC_138145.1, read on the forward strand.
AAAGTTCTGAGCCCAGATTTCAAGGAAAATGAAGACGCTGAAAGCTTTGAAAGAAACTGTCAAGTGTGTATACAGGCCATTTCACTGACACGTGGCCAAAAGAAAACAAAACAGTAAACCGTGTATGGAAAGAAACGTTATAATCATTTGTGGTTACTTATCTGCTACCCTTTGAATTCTTTTGTGATCTTTCATATGATATCTATTTTTAAAAAGTTTCTATGTTAATAATTAAACTAATTATTAATTTAACAAATTAATAATGAACGTAGAAACGTCTTTGAAAAGCAGGCGGGATCGATTGGGATTCCCAGTCCAACAAGGGTGGGATGGCGGGATTAACAGGAAAAAGCGGGGGGGAAAGCGGGATCTGAGAACCCCATTGTGGACCCTCTACAATCAATCATTCGGTCAACGTGTGGAAGTGTATTAGTAACTAGTAGTAATCAAAGATTACGGGAATGCCTTCGACGCCTTTCATAACTTCATTACCTGACTTTAAACTCCTGCCTATTGTTATAATCAACATTTTTTATATCAACAACGGAAGTTTTAGACATATAACATAGTGACAAAGTCCAAGTTGTGGTTAGCAAGTAGAAGTCTCCCCTACAAACTAAGATTCGTTGATACGTTGCGTTACTGCGTCAGTTTCTGTAAATAGAACTAAAATATTTGCATTTGCCCTCAAATTTCATGCTTAACATTTTCACATTTACTGGTAATGTTTAAGCGTAAAGCTAGTTTGTTGCATTGTAAAGTATATTTTTTTACGTACAGTTTCTAGGCTGGAAGCACGAATATGAGCCAGTATTTGCAATCGCGTGTACGTTAATCTTAAATCCGTGTGACTGATTCGAATATTTCCACTGATGAATGACGGTAGACAGCATTTACTTTGCCATTTCCATCGATTCATCAAAATGTTCGCCACTGGAGCTAATCAACAAATATAATCAAAATACAGCCAATGAAATATAACTGTTCCCACGGTTAACATCCTTAAGCCAGGTCGATTCAAGGCCGTGTTCGTTTATGTTCGTTGTCCTAGTTATGTAACAAAAGTCTGTTATCTCGCATCCCGACGAAACACACGTTTGTGTTGATTTGCACAGTCCAGAATGATGACTATAAACGCGCGAACGATCTAGAAACCAAAACAGTTTCGTATACACGTGGTTAGACTTTCAGAAAAGTCTACTTCGTCGCTCGCTCGACCGTTTCGAGTCCTTCCCAACGGTGCTTCGCGGCCTGAAACCTCGCAGCTCACTTCGCTCGCTTAGCTCTTCCACCCTGAAACTCATGAGGTCGACTTGTGGCAAGTCTAACACGTGGTTTGCGATGTGGTCCCATAAAATTTCACTCCGGTCTGCTTCAGGACTGCATTTTCCATCTCATCGAACGCAAGAATTATTATGTCGCCAATCATGAGGCCACTTGCCGTAATTCTGCTCCCCCGGGATGGAATGTTAGTACTTGTACATCGTTCGGTTACCCCCAGACGGGCTGTTTGGGAACCTCGAATACCGAACAGCTGAAACAATTTTAATTTGAAGTCTTTAGATTTAAGAAAAATAAATGTCCAGTTCCTCTATGCGCCACCTTCATAAAATCATGGTAGTTGAGTTCATTACCTTGGACTGGATATTTGTTTTGATGAATACAACTACCATGATTTCCTGGAGGCGCGTCTCATAGAGGGAAAGGGCCATTGATATCAAATAGTGGTGAAAAATAATAATTGCTAAATGCTTTTAACGGCGGATAATCACAGTTAGCCCGAATAGCACAGTCAGCCTAAACAACGCTGTGGTTTATAGCCTGAATAGCACTGACTCGGCAATGGTTTTCTATGAAGCAATTAGATTATGAGCTCGAGATTTCTATCCCGCGATAGTTGACGAGGGCGCAGCCCGAGTCAACTATCACGCATAGAAATCGAGATCGAATAATCTAATTGTTTTAGTATAAATCTACTAGTCGTTCAAAACTTTATCTAAATACTCTTCACAGACACCTTGAAAACGCAAAGAAGCGGCCGTCATTCTGTTAACAAGCGCACACTGCTACGCTACTCACTATTCATCACAGAATAGATAGTGAGTAGCGTAGCCAATCAGAGAACGGCATTCGTAATAGAACGCTAGTAGATTTATACTAAGGTCCAGTTCAGACGTCGTGCTTCTGTCGTGCCGAACTAAATTGCAATTTGGTTCGACTGTAGCACGGCAGGAAATCGACTCTGATTCAGACGTCGTGCCAGAGTCGAATCAATTCAGGGTTTACTGAAGCCTCGTAACAATTCTCCTCCTAACTCCCGTCAGGGAACGCAATCTCGCCAAAACACATTAACATAATTTATGAATTTAGTTTGGCGTGACAGAAGCACGACGTTTGAATCACTGTCGTGCCATAGTCGTGTAGCGCGGCAGAGCTTGTCGAACTTAATTGCTTGCCGAGCTTAATTCAAAAGTTTGATTCAGACGCCGTGTTTCTGCCGTGCTTTCGTCGAACTTAATTCCTGAATTTAGTTCGGCACGGCAGAAACACGACGTCTGAACTGGGCCTAAGAATAATTATGGGGTTATATACGCGTGTATCAAATAAAATAGCTAGCTTTAAAGCGGAGCTTCCATAAAATACTAATCATCTACTGGACACAAAAACGTTTAAAGATATTCACCAGTAGGCATTTCAACACAGTATGCAGATTACTACATCTGAGTATCAAATAGTAAATCCTGTCTCAACGAAAGATGTCAAAGATGGCCGAATAAAAAAAAAATGCTAAAGAAATTCGTTTAAGATTGATTGCTATGTAAGGTTAAGCCAAGACAGGCATTTAGAAGCCGGAAAACCTACGGACGGACGGACAATGAAGTGACAACCAAAGCGTTTGGCTCGATGATTGGCAAATTCTCTTACCTATGGTGCTCCACTAGGGCAACTTCGGGTGGTCGTGAAGAAATCAAACTGGGTACTAGCCTCGTCTTGTTGCGGGACACCTCGGGGCAAATAGTCATGAAGAATCAACTTGACAGTGAAGGTTAATGGCGGTGCGGTGTATATGTTACCGCGAGTTTTCAGTAATTAAATGGCTGGTATAAGTGAAATTTACACTGCAAAAGCCATGTTAGACAGTCAGATGGTTCATATGGGGAAGCAAGGTGAGAAATTAAAACCAATATAATCATGATGGGGTCAGTTTATAAGGCGGAAAAGTCACCCTAATGACCAAAACAGAATCAAAGGCACAGAGGCTAAGCGTACTTGACTTTGACCGCTATCTGGAGTTCTGGCTCTAAACAGAGGCTGATGATCAAGCCTAATTCAAAGGTGACTTGGGCGACCTTCTTTTGGTATTCATGCACAGGTCATCTGTAGCTTGACATTTGATGTACAGTATTGTACATGAAGTACGTATTATTCAGTTTTACTGAAATTTTGTCTTTAAGCAGGACGTAACATGTCGATAATTTCGATAGTCGATAAAAATCGATCATCGTCGATCGTTGTCGATACTAATCAATCGACAAATATCGGAAATCGATAAAAGTCGATCACACAATTTATTGTGATTATCGACTTTGTTCGATTATGATTGATTTTGATAGATTTTGATAAATTTGATCGATTTCAATCAACAAGTATCGAAAAAACAAAAAACCATGTATGGTGGGAGGAAAGAGTACAGTTGCCGAGGACAGATTAATAAGGCAGCATTAGGGAGCTTACGAATCGACGACTTTTGCACGACGCCGCCGTTAGATTGCGTGACACGCTCACTGCGCATGCGTTTCTGAGCACTTCCCAGCTTCGCGCCAAGGTCGACGACGTTGGTGAGAGCGATTTGCAGGCGTCTTGGAAACAGGAGGCCGTGAGGTTAGTTTTCAAAGTTTTCCCTCGATACTTCGGGTATTTTTGCCAGATAATTTAAGTAGCACATTAGGAGCATGTCCTTGATGTTTGATTTTAATTTTATTTGCCTGTTTTCGTTCAAGAAACGACCTTCTACAGTGCCATGGCGAACGCTATGAGTTCAACCAACACTGAAAGCGGTCAAAGCACGACACGGTGTGAATGAAAAGCAAATTGCTGTATGAAAAATCCTTCATTTTAATCACGCTTCACTGAAATATAAGACATTTTTTGGTGTACAATGAATTTGAAAGGACTAAAAGGTTTTAGCATTCGTGTCGACAGTTAGAAACAAGGACTAGATAGCTCAACTAGAGAGCTAGGCGATTTTTTCCTCTGTTGTTTTGAGTGGTCTTATAGCCAGCCTAATCTTTTAGAACCCAAATTTTTCTCGACGTACAGCTGCGCTTTCTTTTCTGCCATGCTAGCACATTTTGTTGGTCTGTCTTGAGTATTTTTTTTCTCGAGCTCCTGAGACAAAACAAAATTGCCGGTCGCGCATAAACGTCGTCGTCTTTACTGCGAATCGTAAATTCAAATTTCTACAGGACGACGACGCGAGACTATAAGGTGACCCAACGGCGCCGTCGTCTGAAAGTCGTCGATTCGTAAGCTCCTTAATGGCTATGCCAAGACTTCATTTTACCGCTTTTGTACTGTAATTGAAAGCTCGTATAAACCTCAATAACCGCAGAGAAACTACCCTTTTCTTCCAGCAAAAGTACTTTATTAAGTAAATCATTTCAGATGGAATCTCTGAAATACTTTCTGATGTATGTGTTTTATAGCAGCTGATATCACTGTAAGCAATGATTTATGCATATGTGATGTTAAACCTAATTAAACTCCTACGCTTATCAATCTAACAAAGCAAAACTTCAATTAGTTAAAATTTAATTTCCCAGTATGCTGTTTGGCTCCTATTGTCACCCTAACGATTAAAAGCTGTTATAACTGAACGTGATGTAATGTACACAACTGCGTTTACAAATTCAACTACGTCTGGAATTCGTTTTCCTCTGAAAACATGTGAGGAATTTTCTCACCAAGAACTGACATAAAGTTGACCTGGGCGATCAGCCACAGAGATACCAGTGCTATCCAAACGTGAAGTAACTGAACTAAAATAGCCATGATGCATACTTGATTTAACGCAGCGTTAAAATTTCTGATAAAATAAACAATTTGTTGTAGAAAGATGACTTTCAGGTATGCTCCGAATGCATCTAAGAGAAAAAGTATATGGAAGAAGAGATATAGAAGGCGTTCCTTTCGGTCATCGAAATAATAAAGACACAATGCGTTTTTCCCGAAAGGAGACCAGTCTTCAAACGGAGTTCCAGTATTCCAGAACTTAAAAGAGAAAAAGGCGTGACCTCTCATGTTGTGGTCATGTGATACATCATGTAAAGTTGCTTGAGCACAATGAACTTTTTCTATCAGATCAGCTTTTTTTTCGTTTGACCTATAGGTTATGTTCAAGTCATCAAGGACTTCTTTCAATAAACGAACAGTCATAGCTTCCAGCTTAAGTGTCTCTTCCTTTTGAAGTCTTTCCTCCTCTGCTTTTTCTAGCTGCAGCAACAACGCCTCAAGAGCTTCTGCATTTACTTCTAAAGGGCAATCCCTTCTTTCCAAAGGACCATTAAATGTCACTAAGTGTGTATTGCACTCGCTCCACATTATTTCAGTAGTTTCCGTCAATAGCCACTTTCCGTTGCCCTTTTTGGTGTGTGAGAGAACTTTGAAACACGCCGAAACTTTGTCTCTTACATTGTTTTCTTTCTTCCATTCGAATACTGGCACTGCAGACTTCGCAGATGTCTTACGCAGCAAGCATAAGACCTGTCCGCACTTTATACCGATCCCTGGTACCCAGAAAGCTGAAATGTCACTTAAATAAAGTCCATTTGTAGTCTTTTTCGGACTTACAATTGCTTCAACTTTCTCATAAAAATCACTTCTTGCCACGGCCATCCACCTGGCCATTCTTGAAGTGGAGGGGTTGTACACTTTACCTTGTTGCAATGATAGGAAATTTGTGATGTGGTAGAATTTCCCCTCATACTCCACGTAGTTCAGGGGGGATAGGCTGCTCTGTTGATGATGTTCCGGCGTTGTATGTGGATCTTCTAGCTGTTTTTATAGTCGCTGACCCCTCTATTAATTCTTCATCTTCGACCTGCATACATATGTCGGATACTGATGCGGTTATGCGATCGGTAAACATGTCTAGGCAACTGATGTTATCGTGCGATTTGCACACAAAGGCATATCTTTGCCTTTCAATATCAGATGAGAATTTTAGTCCAAGACATGACTCGTGGAACCACCTCCCACATTCAGGAAAGTCACAACCAATCCAGTGTGTTGTTGATGGTGGTTTAAAAGTAGGTTTAATGGCAGCCATCGATTGTAGATTATCTGGGATTATAGATTATTAAATCAGCTTATGTTTAAGTGCTGATGTGTGCAGCCGATTTTGATTAACCCGAATTTAACCACATTTAATAAACAGTCCTGCTGAGTACCTGTGACTGACGTCGTTTTGTGTCTGAACAAGGCTAGATCTGGCGAGATTAACTGTTTATGGTTTATACACGGGTTCATATTTTCTGATACTGAGCAATCGTAATTCGCTGTATTTTTACTGTCATACGTAGGTTGCGGATTGGTACAACAATCACAGGCACAAGGAGAAGCAAGGGGCATACAAACCCGGTGAATTTAGCCAACCTAGCGGATAGGGAGGAGAGTTGTAGCAGCTTGTATTTGTCAAGTGTTGAACTGAGTAAAAACACTGATGAAAATAAAATGTCAATTTACTTTACTTTACTTTTTAATTACCTTGCTGGCCTCGATTTTTTCCCGCATCTAGTCTAAACTTTGGCCCGTTCTGTCCCCACAAAGAAACACGACTTCGAGTTCCCAGGATCTCTCATCTCTCCCGCCTAGAGAGACCCTGGGAACTAGGTTGGTTCAAGTTATGTTGCAGATAGTGATTTAGTTCAGCTGAAACTGTTAATCGATCATTTCTCGAGGTAATTTAAACATTCTATTCTGTAATGAATAACAGACCACTTGGTTGTTCAGGGTTTTATTTAAGTTTATTGCCATACAGATTTACTTTACAGCTGTTTACACTTCCATAAAAAAGTCATTGGAGCTATTATTCGTTTGGTTACTTGAATTTCGTAGCTGAGTGAAACATTTGTTTGCATTTTTGTCGATAAAATCGATAATCAGTTGAAAATCTTGTGATTATCGACTTTGATCGACAAATTTAATTTGTCGATTGACAATTATCGACAACTATCGAGTACTATCGACTTATCGACTACGTTTTCGATGATCGACTTTGATCGACATGTTACGTCCTACTTTAAGGTTACAGTATACCTTTGGGTCGGCAATTTTCTTCAAATTTGGATTTTGGGGTCAAAATAGTGGTCGAAGAATAATCTCTAATTTCTGAAAAAAAATTTTGAAAAAGGCTAAATGTTGGCGGAGAAATGGCGGTTTTACGTTTTCACCGGAAGTAAAAGTTTACCTCTTGATTGACAGCCCTATGGCGCGTATGCAATTGACCGAGACGATTTTCGCGGGAATTACCTATATGGATGTCACGAATTGACTACTCAGTTGATCAGCATTGTTGTTCTGACTACCCAGCATTTTTGGTATTAGGCGTGTCTCTATTAAGTTATAAGTAAACATAAACCACGTTTAAACCATGGACCAGTTCGAAAAAGCGAAAACAGCGAGTCTGATATCGACGAATCGTCGGACTCATTGAGACCATTTGAAATATTATCCATGCACAGTTGCCCACACACAGTTGCTCTCTGCGCTTTCTTTTGTTTGTTTCCTTCGCTCAGCCACTCTAGCGTTCGTATCCTTTTTAGACTTCCCCATTTTGCCAGACCAGCTTCAAGAAAAACCGAGCTACAGAAAAATTATCTCTCTGCCTTCGGTTCCTTGAGCGCATTGCTAAACACAAGAGTTTTTTAGCGATTTGCGCGTAAATTTCACCAGGAGGTTAACGGTAGTAAACTTTCCCTGCACTGGTTGGCTTAATTATCTGAGAACCCAGTTGAAGGCGTTTGTGGGCGGAGTTTGTTTGCGAAGCATAAAATTTTTCTTAGCGCTGTTTTCTCGAATAAATTTTTTCACTTGAAGTAGACACTTTAAAGAGTTATAACTCAAAGGGATTTTGTTCAATTGGTCTTAAATTTGGACAGTGGCTAGTTTAACATATAAACTACAAAAGTGTGTCTGGGAATTGTTAATTTCGAGATACTTTTTCTTCGAGAGCGATTTTTGTACGATCACTCCACATTTTTTTAATCCTATTTCGAAAATGTTCTGTAACTTTTTACTGCAATTGAATATGCCAAAACGTAGACACGCTTTTTAAGCGCTTTGGGCCCTGAAACCGAGGAAAAAATTAAATTGGCGAAAAACGAAATTCGCTTTGACTTGTAGCTTTCGAAAGGTGATTCGGGTGCTCGCATTTAGTGGTCGTGAAAAATTCGACAATTCATTTTCTTTCAAAGTTCTTGGTATAGTTTGATAGCCAGCTCCATAAGCTTTAATTTGATATAGGGGTTTAGGTATCTACAGCTTAAACTACACGTGCTACATCGCTTGCGCGTGAGACACCCCTGAAGGTATACTGTAACCTTAATAAGCTTCACTGCATGTACCTCTGGGATATACCTTTGGGGCCGTGACTAAGAGTGGGACAGGGACATGGGGACGGGGACGTGGCTATTGGATTCTGGGACGTCAGACTTAGGGACGTGGACTCCGCGGGTACGTGGAACTTGGGGACATGGACACAAGGACGTGGGATCTTGAGGAAGTGGGGACATGGAAACTCAGATGTGATAAACTAAAAACACCTTCTTTTTGTGCTGAATATGTAAAATCATAAGACTGATCATAGTCTCTTGGTAAAATATAGTTTTTGGTGGTGTTGAGAAAGGTACGGTATTATGTCCTGGAGAACAGGAGAACTTGTCAGCAGTAGCTGAAGGTTTCCAGCATCCATGGTTTGGCCTCAGACGTTGCTTGCCTATTTCCTGTGAGAGCTTTGGGTGCTATTCCAAATGTGTCAAGTTTTCTTTTGTATACATCTCTAGACATGAAATATTCATTGGGTAGAATGGTGATGTTAATGGGGTGTTTCAATTTACAGTAGACATGGGTAGTTTGGAGTTCAGCAATCAAGAAACAGAGTACAAATTAAGGAGAGGTACGTCAGCTTTTAATACTTTGTTGGTCATCCAAGGATCTTTTGAACAAGTTATCCTGCAACAATATTCATTCATAATTTCCCAAGCTAACTTACCCATCATGGAGTTAAGGTTACTTCCCACCTTCAGAGGCCAAAAAAATCGTTTTTTCTTTTATTGGACAAAATTTAAGTTCGTCATTTTATCCAGTGTTTCCAAAAGAAAAACATTAAAAATCTCAAAAAGCGGCCGAGTTATTTAGAAAAAACGTATTTTCAAATAAAGTTAATAAACTAGGAAGGTGTCACAATCTTGTCAACGGGCGAGAACCCAGGGGAAATTTTCGCGGCAAACGCTCACTGCTCGAATTTCATGTCATTTGCATATTTTTATTTACATCACGCACTTGACAAAAATTCCCACGTGGAAACTCTACGCTAACTCCTATGGAAAAATCAAAAGCAGAAAAAAGTCCTTGGGTAAAGAACACGAAAAAAACCGGCCCAAAGAAGAAAGGAAAAGCTCCACATTGTCAAGGAAAGAAAAGAAAACCTTGCCGAAAGCGACAAAGGCTGTTGGTTTGGCCAAACGCCTTCGACAATCTCGACATCTGCTGAAGATCCGGAACGTTCGAATATCCTTGGAGCAAGTAGCTTAAAAATCAAAGTCAACGTCAGTGCAGGCTGCAAACAAGATTCTTCGTCGGAATCTGGCGGAAGTGATGAAGAAAATGAAACCCACCCAAGGAAACTCATTTCAGCAATAAGGGTATTTTTTAAGCTGTCCGTCGATTCCTTAACGTCTTGTTTTTCAGCGGCACATTTTCCGCCTTAAACCTTTTTGGCGCGGGTTTTGCCTTTGCCTTTGCCTTTAGCGTCTTTGCCTATTATATTACGTCACCATCCTGAATTGAACTCCACTGAGCAAGATAAAAGAGCATGTTGCAATGCGATGCTTTTCCCGGGAAATCTTGATCTGTTGTCATAGACCCTAGGAGGTCCTGTTGTTCCATTGGTTTGCGGTTTCATTAGGCGTGATAATCTCCGGGCGTGGCACGAGTTGTTTACAAACCTTTACAACCTAAAATCTCGCATTTGATTTTTGGAGGAGTACATCCACTTTGAGCGAATTTATAGGGTATGCAGATTTGACGGATTTTCGTGAAATTTCGCCAGAACATTCCAGAAATAATGACAAACCAAAGTGTGTCGGGAAATTTTGATATTTAACACATTTTTCCCGTGGCGTCCATTTGCGCAACACGTCTCGCATGTTTTTAGCTACTCCAACTTTAGAAGTGGATATCTAGACAACCAATCAGAATATCGAAAAAGCCCGACACACTTTTGTTGATTGATGGCTTGTGGATAAGACTGTGCGGCCATTTTGCTCGTACTGCGGAATCCGATACCCGATAAATTCAATAGAAGAAGCCTCGGTCGTTTCACGCCTTACCGCCTCCTGACACTTCCTAAAAGAAAACATTGCTAAAATTGTATTTTTTTTCGTAAAGTACATTTATTAAGCTTTCTTATGATATATAGTTTGTTGGAGTTTTATTGAAACTGGCGCGCGTACAATTTTTTTCCCGAAGGACACCCGCGAAGGTGGGAAGTAACCTTAAGAGAGAAGGGAGAGTAGAGAATACTGGTACTTATAATTATTACAGCGCATCCCCAGTTTCTACTGCATAGCTTAAAGCTACCAGGAGAATTACTGTGCACAACGGGTACATAATCCTATGGAAGGGGGGCTACTCCATCATACATGTGTACATGTATACATGTGTAACCCCTAGCAAGTTGCCGAGAAGCACTGTTAGAGTATATAACTTGCCAATAAACTCAACATAAATTCTCTAGACAAGGCAAGAAACTATGTTGGACCTCTGAAGCCAGAGTCCAGCATAAACCATTAGGCTGCTGAATCTCTCACAATGCCCAGTATACACATCTACTGATGATTGATACACGAATACCAAGGTACATGTATGGTATGGAAAACAATATTGTGCTATTTGTCAAGCTTGGTAGCAAAATGTGAAAGATGATTGCTAGTGGGTGACACCTACTAAATTTAATGAAGTTGGACGCATTTGAATGAAGTCTTGCCACAGTGATAGAGCATCCAACTTGTGTATTGAAGGTTGCTGACTGATCGCCTTTAGTAAATGGCTTTGAATTATTTACGAATACATTAGAAAACCTTAGGCTTGTGCTTATGTTTCCTTACAACGGATTGAGTGGAAGGTTTTTAAACATACAAATGTATTGTTGATATCCAGTAACTGGTCTTTACATGTTGGTTGAACTGCTGTTAGGAGAACTTGGAGCTTGTATCAGGTTCAGGTTAACCTCTTTTGCTTAAATGTGTCTGTATCATTATACCTCAGTTACAGAAAAGTTTCTGGAGAACATTCACACAATGTTACAGGAGTACCCAACGACACTTTAACTGGAAATTTAATATGTGACTTCTCAAGCACTGATTCTGTGCTCCCACGTCAATTACCATTAATAAGCAACTTTCCTGGGAAAAAAATATCCGCTCTTCACTGCTAGCAAGATCGACTTTATTTCATAAAACTCCCAGCCAGACATAATGAAAATTTTGAATACCGAGCTAGAAAAATGGCAATTAGCCAAGTAGCCAGCCAGCAGTAAAGGGTAACATTGCAAATGCCAGCAAGGCAATTATAGGCGAAAAAATGTTCTGGCCAGCGTTTTGACTTAGATTAAAAACAAACGCATTGTTTAGGACCTTTATTCAACAGCCTATTGTCTGTTGACTATTATTAGAGATAAATTAGCAATATGTGGTTATTTTTGCCGCTATAAGCAAAATCTACACTTTGATATGTTATCACTTAAAAACAATACAACTTACCATTTATGTCTTAAGCGGATCGGACAAGGTGTCTCCCAGCACGTTGTTTTCCGATACTTCAGATGTCTTCCAGGTTCAGCATACGTGTGACAGTTTGGCACTTTGCGTTCTGACATCTAAAACGATTCACACTTATGTTTAAAATAAGATCCCTCTAATCCTTTTAGACATTCAGATCAAACTTGCTTTCACCAAAGAAATGCCTGGTGCAAAATTACTTCTATATAACGCTGTAAGGGAAATGAACAAAAAATAATATTGAAGTCCTTTACTACTACATATCGGTTTACTTCTACATTGCTAGCCCAATAATGATTGTAATTTCAACAACAGCAACACACTTTATATGTTTACCCCGATTTAGTAGTTTACAATTATTTCTAATGATTTTTTTGAAAAATAAAAGGTTATGCCAGCTCCTTAAAACAACCAAAGGGAGCTGGTTTAGTGCTGATTAGTAACACCATGTTTACCTCAAAAGTATTGAAAAACGTGTTTTTCTTTTTCTTTGGACAACTGTCTTCTCTGAGCTTCCCACTCTGGAATTGCGAGATAAAAGTGTATAAACCACATTAGAATCTTTATCATAAAATGAGTAAAAAAAATCTTGATAATTCATACCTTGAATGTTGGTGATCCATCTCAGTCCATGTCACTGATCCATGCCTTACCCAAGACTGCAAAGCACTGTCAAAACAACTTTCACAAAATTAATTTAACTTGAAAGCTAAACAACCAAAGACACACATTCTTAGAGGTAGTTTACCGTAAAAATTTCATAAATACCCATTGACGGGATGTTTAAAGCCGTTCACCGTAAAAGTTTGACACAGTTAAGTGCAAAGTTTCACAGCAAAGACCCCAGCATTGTTAGGATGTTATAGGCCGTTCACCGTAAAAGTTTCACACAGTTAAGTGCAAAGTTTCGCAGCAAAGACCCCGGCATTGTTGGGATGTTATAGGCCGTTCACCGTAAAAGTTTCACACAGTTAAGTGCAAAGTTTCGCAGCAAAGACCCCGGCATTGTTGGGATGTTACAGGCCGTTCACCGTAAAAGCTTCACACAGTTAAGTGCAAAGTTTCGCAGCAAAGACCCCGGCATTGTTGGGATGTTATAGGCCGTTCACCGTAAAAGTTTCACACAGTTAAGTGCAAAGTTTCGCAGCAAAGACCCCGGCATTGTTGGGATGTTACAGGCCGTTCACCGTAAAAGCTTCACACAGTTAAGTGCAAAGTTTCGCAGCAAAGACCCCGGCATTGTTGGGATGTTATAGGCCGTTCACCGTAAAAGTTTCACACAGTTAAGTGCAAAGTTTCGCAGCAAAGACCCCGGCATTGTTGGGATGTTACAGGCCGTTCACCGTAAAAGTTTCACACAGTTAAGTGCAAAGTTTCGCAGCAAAGACCCCGGCATTGTTGGGATGTTACAGGCCGTTCACCGTAAAAGTTTCACACAGTTAAGTGCAAAGTTTCGCAGCAAAGACCCCGGCATTGTTGGGATGTTACAGGCCGTTCACCGTAAAAGCTTCACACAGTTAAGTGCAAAGTTTCGCAGCAAAGACCCCGGCATTGTTGGGATGTTATAGGCCGTTCACCGTAAAAGTTTCACACAGTTAAGTGCAAAGTTTCGCAGCAAAGACCCCGGCATTGTTGGGATGTTACAGGCCGTTCACCGTAAAAGCTTCACACAGTTAAGTGCAAAGTTTCGCAGCAAAGACCCCGGCATTGTTGGGATGTTACAGGCCGCTCACCGTAAAAGTTTCACACAGTTCAGTGCAAACATTCGCAGCAAAGACCCCGGCATTGTTGGGATGTTACAGGCCGTTCACCGTAAAAGCTTCACACAGTTAAGTGCAAACATTCGCAGCAAAGACCCCGGCATTGTTGGGATGTTATAGGCCGTTCACCGTAAAAGTTTCACACAGTTCAGTGCAAACATTCGCAGCAAAGACCCCGGCATTGTTGGGATGTTACAGGCCGTTCACCGTAAAAGCTTCACACAGTTAAGTGCAAACATTCGCAGCAAAGACCCCGGCATTGTTGGGATGTTATAGGCCGTTCACCGTAAAAGTTTCACACAGTTAAGTGCAAAGTTTCGCAGCAAAGACCCCGGCATTGTTGGGATGTTACAGGCCGTTCACCGTAAAAGTTTCACACAGTTAAGTGCAAACATTCGCAGCAAAGACCCCGGCATTGTTGGGATGTTACAGGCCGTTCACCGTAAAAGTTTCACACAGTTAAGTGCAAAGTTTCGCAGCAAAGACCCCGGCATTGTTGGGATGTTACAGGCCGTTCACCGTAAAAGCTTCACACAGTTAAGTGCAAACATTCGCAGCAAAGACCCCGGCATTGTTGGGATGTTACAGGCCGTTCACCGTAAAAGTTTCACACAGTTAAGTGCAAACATTCGCAGCAAAGACCCCGGCATTGTTGGGATGTTACAGGCCGTTCACCGTAAAAGCTTCACACAGTTAAGTGCAAAGTTTCGCAGCAAAGACCCCGGCATTGTTGGGATGTTACAGGCCGTTCACCGCAAAAGTTTCACACAGTTAAGTGCAAAGTTTCGCAGCAAAGACCCCGGCATTGTTGGGATGTTACAGGCCGTTCACCGTAAAAGCTTCACACAGTTAAGTGCAAAGTTTCGCAGCAAAGACCCCGGCATTGTTGGGATGTTACAGGCCGTTCACCGTAAAAGTTTCACACAGTTAAGTGCAAAGTTTCGCAGCAAAGACCCCGGCATTGTTGGGATGTTACAGGCCGTTCACCGTAAACGTTTCTCACAGTTAAGTGCAAACATTCGCAGCAAAGACCCCGGCATTGTTGGGATGTTATAGGTCGTTCACCGTAAAAGTTTCACACAGTTAAGTGCAAACATTCGCAGCAAAGACCCCGGCATTGTTGGGATGTTATAGGTCGTTCACCGTAAAAGTTTCAAACAGTTAAGTGCAAAGTATCGCAGCAAAGACCCCGGCATTGTTGGAATGCTAAAGGCCGTTCACTGTAAAAGTATTGCTATTAACAGCATCATTACTCGTTAACTCGTTAACAAAATGTATCAATCAGATCAGTGTAATGTCATAAATATACACTGGACGATCAGCATAAAAGATTCACAAACTTAATCTCGTGATTTCATCAACAAATTTGCTCATCTTTTCTTGGGTACCAGTCCATGACATCGGGTAACGTTTGCAGCATCTTTAGCTGTGCTTCTTATAGTTCACGCAGTTTACACCTGAAAAATGATATGTTTTAGAAAATGTAACATACTGCACAATCCCTCTTATACCGGCGTCCTCCCCCCGTCCACACACACACACACATGCATCCAAATACCCACACAGCCACGGACACATATTAATATACAAAACTGGTGATACTATCGGGCCCCTCAATGTAAGATCTAGATCAAGAACTATGTTCACAAAAATAGCTCATTCATGAGAGAATTCAATGAAATGTCTTAGATTTTAACTGATGTTACATTGTTGAAAATTACATTCCCTGGGGCAAGTCAAAGAAGCAAGGATTTAACTGTTTAAGAAAAATAATTGTGGAATAATTTTTTACCGCTCATTTCGTCATCAAACTATAACCCAGAAGCGTGAATTCAGTGAATGGTGTGAACTGGTGCCACGCCTCTCCCCTATTTTTTCGTGTGCCATGTTTCGCGCTTTGCCTTAGCTACATGAACTGAACCGCGCGATAATTGTTCCACCACAAAATCACTGTCTGTGCCATCATTAAATTAAATTACACATTAAATTACACATTATTGTCCTGGCGCTATCGACACCGAAAGAACGAAATCTGGAATGACATGATTGCCTTCTGGTCTTTTCTGACCTTTGACATGGCAAGCCTTTGTATTCCCTTTTAAATCCCAAAGTACAGTACAATTAGCATTGAACTAGATCAATCAGGTGTGTTGGTCAACAGCTCTTTCAGGGCAAATTTTCGGCGATACTAAAAGGCAACAATAGGTAATCAGCCTTCAGTTATATAAAGAACACGATCGGACTTCAGTAAAGAAACCGATGGAAACAATACTTTCTTACACCGGGAAAAAATAATCATTTCAATATCTCGTCAGTTTGTCCAAGACGCGGCAAATGTGTTTTTAACGTTCGACGAGTTAAAAAGCGGTCATGATCGACTGCAGCACCGGGATCGGATGTTACTGGTCATTAAAATTACAGAATTGAAATTACACTTGGAAGTAGGATCACTGTGGATGAATGCACTGACAGTTTCGAAAACCCTTCCAAGTTCTGAGACATATTAGGCCTTTTCTTGCTTTCACTGTCTTCACTGAAGCGGCACTTTCCGTTGGGTTTGAAATACAATACAGTGGCGAATACAGTTTGAAAACCTGCGCCGGCTTTTCCCGCACACATTGCTTAAACATTATCACTGAATATTAAATATATAGCGTGATTCAGCTAGTTCAACTCCAAAGTAGTTCTTACCTGAACCTTTGAATTTATCAGTGGAGTCCTCAGAGTTCTCTGGCTGCCAAACCCTCAAACAACTGGTCGGCAAAATCTGATCGCGCTTGAAACCGACCGTTGGACACAAAATTATACGGGAACAATGTTTTAGTTACAAAATATTACGAGGTTACCCGAGTCTCACCGGGCCTCAGGCAAAAATGTGAAAAGACTGCACGAACCAACAAACGTCATCACCAGATACCAGTTGTCTCAAGGTAGAACATGAAAGCAGAACAGACGATGATTTTCCGCGACCGGATCAACGGTGGTGAGACATGCAACTGAACGTGGGAAAAAGGAGCGTCAAGGGAAAAGAAACCGATCTAATTTCACACTATAAATGACAGCAGAACAGACTTCTATTGTTTGCTGGTAAATAAAACTTTAATAAACAACTAACATTATATTGTAAGCATGTTTTCAAACAAAAGGTCAAGCAGTCAGAGAGTGTCAAGTGACACACTTCAGTCAGTGATCGCATCCGGAATGTAATTTCCAGCCAGAACTGATTAGTAAAACCACAATGTAAGCTATTTGAACACCAAAAAAAGTTTTCCAGCTAGCTAGCTCTCGATAAGCTAAATTCTCAGCAAGATTCTGTTTAATGCTAAAATTCCCAGCCAGCTCAACTTTAGTCTGCAGAGCGGATATTTTGCGGAGCGGATCCGACGGGTACTCCTGATGTTAAATGAACCATCAGTTGGGCTGTACAGAATGCAAGAACATGTCAGAAGATCACTCCCTCAGCTTGTTGACAAGAAGGCAGGATGTTAATTTGTTGAAAGAAATTTAAAGGTCCTTTTTCCAGACCTTCCAAACCCTTTTCATTTTCACTACCTCATCCTCTTTGCAAATGATGTTTTGACAACTTTATATTACACTCAGTAAAACTTAGATTTGTAATAGGTACTACTACATTGTACTTACATGTAAAACTCTCCTTGTTTCACAACAGAATACAAGGCAATCTGTTACGAGAATCTAGAAATGTATCTGAAGTCACTTGGGGCTTTTTTCCAGGCTCCCCTTCAATTGCAGTGCTTTTGACCAACCAAAATCAAGTCTTCAGCTGCGTGTTCTAATATAAACGTACATGTACACGGTGTAATAATTATTTATAGCATTATTCCCAATCAGTGGTTTTCCTTGTAACAAAAGTGTAGACACTAGTACATGGCAATAAAATGGATTACTGGTGATACCTCCTTGCTAACAAAGATACAGTGTATGAAATGAATGACGTGTGTATGTACAGAGTACATGCAGATAATGCTCTAAATTTTAATAGCACAATACCTCATGTGTACAATGCAACCAGGTGAAGATGTCACTCATTTTAAAATATTATTTTAAGAATTTTGACTCTTATGTACATGAATTAAACCATTTTGTTTGGGATATACATGTACCATGTAAGCCATTAAATGTATTTTTTGTTGTTGATGTCACATAGGTTGAGATGCAAAGCCTTCACAAGAAAGTTCAAGGAGTATCATAAGATGTTGAGTACTCACTGAAGTATGCAGCCATTACCTTACTGTTATGCACATAACTGTATGTGACTTAAGCAAAGAGTCTCACTGCGTTATAACATAACTGTATATTTAAGCAGGAAATGAGGACTTATAGACAAGGGTTTGCATGTTGGACTCTGAGTTAGTGCCTGCTTTAGGGACTTGGTGGCCAGCATCACTTTGTTACTTGACACTGCCCCACAATGTTATGATTTAACTACTGGCATGTATCAATGCACATGCAATTCAAGCCAAGAGTTGTTATGTCAGATGAAAAACTCGGTCAACTCTGTAATACCTTATTACATCTACATGTACCTTTACAAAGTAGGGCTGTCATAGAGGTTTAAGTCACCTTGATTCTCACATCTGCAACAAACTTATTTCTCTCTGGGTGTATTGTATTAACAGCAGGCAAGTTCATCAGTAAGATGGAGGGCCCATCAAGTATGCACTACTATAACAGGTGTTACTGGTTACAGCCCTGTATTACAGACCTGACATGTACATACCATAACACTCTCAAAACCTTAGACCTTCAACTGCAATGTAGGTTAAGCTACAACAAGAATTCTGTTATTTTCAAGTCATTTGGGAAAAGGGCTAGTCCATGTAATGTAATGTAGTCAACATGACTATACTTACAATACCTTGCAAGCAAATTTCCTACTTAAAAGCAAATTCAATGATTGAATGGTGTGTTTTTGTGCTTATTCTTCTAGGACTGTTCAGTCAATGCAAAATATTTCACATTTCACCATTATACAGGTATTTACACTTACAGTTCTTACCAATAACTGTTATTCTGACCTTACAAGCTCACTTTTTGATGTTATATTTCTTGTCCACCTCAGTGTAAACTTTTTTACACTCCCACTGTATGTACATATCCATCTAGATGTAGAAAATATCTGTTTTATTTTCAAAATATCTGTAGATATGATATGCTAGATAATGAAAGCTATGATACTTAAAGGGGCTGCTAGATGCTGACCACACGATTTTAAGCAATTTCAACTCTTAATAACTGGTGATAGAATTAACGGAAATAACACAATTTAACAGATTGAAATTGTAAACAAACTCTAAATAAACACAAGAAAGCCACAAAGGGCATGGATTGGCAAAGTCAGAAGGAGATTGAAATTGAATGCACAAGGATAAACTTGAAAAGCATTGGCCCAACTTTTTTTCAAGTTTATGCCAACATTTATGAAAGTGTTCCTTGTAATGCCTGGAAATTATCCTTCCTTGATATGTGGCCAAGAGTACTGTAAAAGATGTGTGCTCAACCCCCCATTATTGACAAGAATCACAGGATTAATGTGACCTACATGGAGGCCTTTGAGTCCAATAAACTTTGTCTTTAGAGAATTTCAGTTTCGGCCTCAATTTGTGGTATTTCAAATTTGACCCTAGCCTTTTCATACACCTACCTTGCTTTTGTTAAATGAATCTTGGGGACACTGTTCTTCTTTTAGTTAGTTGTTAGTTAAATAGTTAAATTCAAACACTATAAAATGGGATTAAACATTTACTGTTACATGATCTGTGATATCAGTGCAACCACATAGACCGCAGAGAGTTGGCTAATCTATTTGTGGTATATTTCCAGGAGTGTCTCAAAAGTGCAATTGCCTCTAAGAAAAACCTGGACAGAAGAAAGTTAGATAGGTAAACTTGTGTAGAGCACAACCTTCATTTGATGCTTCCTGTGCTGGGAAAGACTTGCACAGCACCCTTTTGAAAACAAAGGTGTATAAATACCGTATTTCTTCGCCTATAAGCCGATCAATTTTTGCACCAAATTAAACTGGGAACTAGTGAAATCTCTACAAGATGGGGGGTCGGCTTGTAGCAGAATATTTTTGCAAAAAAAAAATTTCTAATGCTGCAAGAGTTTCAATTGAATGTTTATACTTGGCTATAAACTGAGCGATTATCAACAAACACAAATTACCGGTATTTTGAGTACGAGAATCATTGCTGTTGGTCATAAACTTTTATTCAAGTGGTATGTACTAACAAATCAAATGCAGAGAGTAATCCCAGTGTAGACTAGCTAGCATCTAGAGGGGAGTAGAAATACCCGAAGTTGCTTTATGTTATGGAAACTGGGCAGGGCTTTACCCACCTTACCTGCTCTAATCTGATTTAGAGTGTTTTTGGTCTTGAATGTATTAACTCAGTACCAAGATACAACATTTATCTTTGGGATAGGTTTGTGTGGAACTTGAATGCTTTGTATACTATGATATAAATTGAAGAAAATGTTGATTAACGCTGTGGAAAGTTGCAATTGAACTCAAAGAATCCATGAACAAGGCAGAGGACAGACATTTGTCCTTTCCAAAAATGTTTTACCTTCACTATACAATGGCATATATATATGTCATCATAAAATATGGTGCAGTCTTGCAGGGAGTCATTAAAGGTGAACTTGATACACTGTTTATTCCATTCACATGTTTGATAATGCTCATAACAGGAAAGACCAAAAAATGTTGCATGCTGCAGGGGATTTTGACGATGAACCAGAGGTTCTGAAATCTGTGGAGGTATGTTTGATAGTATTACTCCTTTATGAGACCAGTAAGTTAAGTATTCATGGGCCCAATCACTAATATGTCGCGTGCACAAAGAATACTAATCAGTAATGATACTAGGACTGAGTGGAGGTCTGTAATTTATTATAGGTCGAGTGATTAATAAAATCAGACTTCATAGCGTGAGTTCCATTTCAGGGCTGTGCTTGTGTTAGTTAGTCACCTGGGTGTCCCAGGTGACTAACTTTTGACTTCGGGCGACTGGAAAAACTTACTTTTCTCGTATAAACTTAAGTGCTGTTCACCCAGGATTTCAATGTTAGGAACCTTTCAGGCTCCTTGAAAGTTTTCTTAGACCACAGTCTTGCATTTGTTGGATTTTGAGTGTGATTGTAAAAGACAGAATTGGACAACACCAAGTCCTAGTACCAGTAAGTCATAACTTTAAAAATAAACGGCACACAATGTATGCAGAAGCAATGACATTTAACTGCCATTCCTAAAATTCTGTCTAAAATTGGCAAATAAACAAACAAAAGGATGCTTAAACATAACTAGAAGACAATGGATAAAATACAACAATCACTCCAGTCCTGATACCTGTGTTTAACAACTGGAAATCTAACCAACACTTTGTCGATGCTACAAGCTGCTGAAAAATGATTTCGCTTGATCCCGAAAATCAAGATGGCCGTTTGCAAGGAAACGGGTTTAGTTCCCTGTTCTCCTCACTTCGATTCAGGCTAATTCGTCCACGACATAAGCGCAACATCATTTATCCAAAGGAATGTCGTATGCCAGCATTAAGCAATGACGCCATAAGTCATTGCGTAAAAATCTAGGAAAGCATTTACACAAGGCAAAGTCCGTCAACAATTTATAATCTTAGTGACAAAATTTATCAAAACAAAGCCATTTCTGAAAGGTTTTGGGAACATAAAGAAGGAGTATTCAGTCACAAGAGGGAATGGTCCAAATAATGTGTGTTTGGCACATGCATTTTGTTACTGAGCACCTTGTTATTGAACAACTTAGATGCCTGTGCTACAATTATTTTGGTGAAAATAGGGTGTGTTGAGAACCAGTTAGGCCCAGTTCAGACGTCCCGCTTCTGTCATGCCAAACTTAATAATTTAATAAGGCTCGACTTTAGCACGGCAGAAACACAACTCTGATTCCGACGTCGTGCCAGAGTGATACCAAGTTCAAAATTTACTGAAGCTACGTAACTATTCTCCTCTTAACTCCCCGCGAAAACACAATCCCACTGAAATACATTAGTGTGAAGCCTTGGCGCCAACTGGCTCATGGCTGCCGGAGCTTATCCCGGTTTCTGTAGCATGAAGCGACTAGGAGTATTTTTACTCCCTCTGGACAGGATGCTAGTCCATCGCAGATCACTCCCCCGCAATTTGTTAGGTTTCCCCAACAACTCGCCAGTACCAATTTATACTCCTGGGTGGAGAGAGGCACTGTGAAAGTTAAGTGTCTTGCCCAAGAACACAACACAGTGTCCCTGGCCAGGGCTCGAACCCAGACCACTCGATCCAAGGACGAGTGCACTAACCATGAGGCCACCATGCCCCCACAATACATTAAATAAAATATAATTTATGAATTTTGCTTGGCACAGCAGAATCGCTGCCGTGACAGAGTCGTGTAGCTCGGCAGAGCCTGTCAAACTTAACTGCTAGCGGAACTTAATTCAAAAATTTGATATAGGTGCCAGCGTTGTTCTGTCGTGGTTTTGTTGAACTTAATTCCTGAATTTAGTTCAGCAAGGCAGAAGCACAACGTCTGAACTGGGCCTTTAGATTTGAAAATTTCTCAAATGTAGTTATAATTGAGGGGGACGTCTTTTGTCTACATAACATTATTTAGGAAATAAACATGTATGTCAGTGTAAATATCAATAGACATAGAATCAGAATTCCTGTTAACCTGCATGATTGCTAATTTCTTGTTAATGTAAACGTGATGAAGCCTAAAAACTGATTGCTAAGGTGTGTATGTATAAATGCATGGTTGATCTTTAGATTTGTACGTTATGCTAATTACCAACTACTTAGCAAGAATTTATTCAGTTTAAAATTAACTGATAAGTACAAATCAGACATAAACACCGTCAGAAGTGGTCATGTAAAATAAACCTAGGAATGATAAATAACGTTACATTATACATTGAACTTCTGAATTATTATTTTGTGAAAATTTACAGGTAACTTTTTTTGTCCCAAACTTCCTCTGCTAAATATTTATGAACAAACAGTTCCAGTAACAGATGTGATCTATCTTCCATAAAGAATAACAGTTTAAAAACATTGTCGCTCAATGGCTCAATCCTTCCTTCAAAAGACATGCTAGAGACATGTCTTGTTACATCACCTTTACTTACATAAATCTTAAAATCATATATTAGTGATAATATAAATTATTAATATAAATCTTAAGAGCTTATATTAGCGTCATTTTTGTACATCTAACCATTGACCACTCATAGAATGTATACTAAGCAGTACTGACATCTAACGCTAATCAGTGTAAGGTGCTTGTCCTGTCAGGGGTTCATATGTCCAAACTGTATGCAGACATGGAGTAACCGAGAAGAGTTATTACAGCATTGGCATTCTGCACATGATCACCTGCCACAGGTGTGCTTACTATCCTCTAACTCTGAACAATTTGTAATATATCTTGTATACGACTCTGGTTTGAGGCAAGTGTACTCTTGACTAAATCTTAGAAAGAATGTTGAAGGAATCTTCTTGATGCTGCTGAGATACTTTGTAATTTTCTGCTACCATGGCTGCATTTACCGCCTGAACGGATGGATTTTGAAAGCTGATGGTATATGTCAACAGTTCATAAATTAACCAATTAAAAATACTCCTTATGTCTAGCCTTTTCCAACCTTTTTCCAAGTTAATAACATCGCTGTATTCAGACTTCTAAAAGTTACCTCTTATCAGTAGAACTTAGTCCGTTTTATTTGATTCCATCATCGGCAAATGCGTTGACGCTTCCCTCGTCTTTTCAAGAACGTTTTTTTCTAAAATCAACTTGAGATAAAAATTAGGTCTTAAAGTAAGAGGTACAATAACAACCAGGCGTCGTAAAAGATCTATAAAAATGTTTTGAAAAACTAAATAAAATTGTACTTACCTCATAACATAAATGTATGGAGGAAGACAAGATAACATAAAGATGAATTATAAGCGCCAAATAACACTAGATCTTGAAGTAAGAAAATGTCCATTCAAGTTTCTCACATGACCTTAATATTCTATAGGGGGGCACCAAGGAATGATTCATCATGTTCATAAGACGAGGCGACTGTTAAAATCCTTGGAGAGTGATGAAAAGAAAAAGGGAGTAACCAAAGCTTTATCAGGCTGCCGTAAAGAAAGACCGTTTGGATGGCACTAATCAATAATCGTCATAAAAATGGAGCATTCTGAGGGAGCGAGAAACTTCATAAATGAACTACCATGCACACAGATGCTACACTCAATGTTGAGCCATTTTGCTGCCTTGTGTTTCACGACGGATATCTCGGATTCAGTATAACCAATGTGAGCACGCCAGAAACACTTTTGATTGACATGGTGTACTTGACTGAGTCGACTGTACCTGAAAGAAGGTCCAAGTACCAGTCAGCAAAGTTGCTGGTAGCAGACCTGTTTACATCATTGCACCTTGAGTATTCGAGTTTTTTAAAACTTCATAACCTGGTTGAATTCTGAAGTGTTGACCACGTTACTGCTAAGTTAGCTCCTTGTTTGACCAACATATCCTGATTGTATTGTTCTCACGACCAATGTGCGAGATTTTTACGGTTGATGTCCGTGATTTTTTTCAAATGTTTGTTTTTAGGCTTAGCCTGGTCTTCCTGTTTACTAAGAGAGGATGAAGGGCGAGATTATTCGACTTGATCCCAAGGTTATCCCTCTCTTTTTAGGTCGTTCCCGGTTTCCGAAATCCCAAGAAGGTCTGAAAATAGCCAATCCTATGTGGTCCGGTGCCATATTGTGGGTTGAGTTTTTGTTGGTTCTCGCCTTGCTCCGAGGGTTTTTCTCCGGGTTTTCTGGTTTTCCTCCCTCCACAAAAACCAACACTCCAAATTCCAATTCGACCAGGATAGACGACCCGCACGAACTTGAGATGTGGCCTCCTCTCTGAATATCGTAATCCTGGGGCGGACTTTGTTCGCGTGGACAGTTCAAGCGACTTTACTCGCATTATCATCCTCTATTTACGAATCGCGCGTGATAACATTATCCGTTGAAGAACTGGGTACCATATCCAAAAACAGCTTGAGAGGGATCAACCTTGTGAATAAGGTTTATATGGGAAATGAACTCTCTTACCCCTCATCCTCTCTTGTTCTTACTTAAGTCACTTAAACATTACTAAAGCAACTCGATTCGGTTTTGAAATACTTCAGAAGCTCTTCTCAGACTCTACGGTCTTCCCTTCTACCTGGAACGACTAGAGAATAAAATTTACCGGAGGCAAATCTGTTTCCATCCTTTGTCTAATGAGCGCTTTCGCGCCGTAACCCTGACTCTACAACAACTGCACTCTAGAACTGAACTTATTCGGCATTGACAATTTAAACCCGATCCTTTTGTTATTATTGTTGTTACCTGTTAAATTAAAGGTGATATTTTGTAGAAGTATGTTCTTTGTAGAGTTTTTGAATAAGGTTCCCCCCCCCCCCTCCGAGTAAACGTCAACCGTGACACCAAAAATAAGGGTTGAAAATTTTCTAGAAAAACCATCTTTTCGAGTCTGAAATGCCCATTACTGTTTTGGCGCAAAAAATGCCAAAAAAACTGGCACATAAGTGCAGGACAGGAAGGTTCCTTTCTTTTATAGAGGGTTACATAGGCCTACCTTGCCCGGATTGCCGATCACAACGCGGAATTTATCTCTCTTTCCCACCTCCGCTCTTTAGGAGGGAGCCTGGGCAATATGTACTAGAGCCGACAGGCCAACCATGTGGTCGTTGTTTTGTCTTCCATCGTTGACATAAGACTGGTAATTTTAAATGATAAATGATTGCCGCCATTTTTCCTTTTATGCCCCAGGCAAGAACTTTTAATGCTCCACAAGAACGGAAAACGATGACATCACAAAACAATCGGGTTGATCGAGGCTAGGGCTTCCAGGAGGAAAATGTGTGCATTACTTAGACTGAATATTGCGAGTTTTAAAAACCCAAATCAGGATTGATTAGGGAGGGTTTTTTTCCCCTATATCAATAGAAGTATAGCGCCACTTAAAGTTTCACCGAAGCTGTAAATGCTTTAAATAATCTTCCGGCCTCTTGGTCTGCAGGTGTACACCATCTCTGCTGGGCTTAACAGAATGTATTAATCAAGATTGAAACACTCCAAGGCGATACCCTTTTTCGTTGGTTGCTGTAGATTAGACTTGAAGCAAGCTAGATTGCTCAAGTTGAACTGAACGATATCTGACATGCCATTAAAATGAATTTTCTATTTTAATTTCTACCAAGAAACATCTGTTGCGCCTTGCTGACTGTTTACTTAATTGAATACGTAGTAAATTAAAATGCACTGAGATAGACATATTTATTTCCACTGCCTTAAACAACGCGAAACACAAGGTACGGTAATTGACTTTGGGAGCTGTTTGACCGAGTGGTAACAGAGAAGCTCAACTTTCCAAGGTATTTTCTCGCATTTCCTGCATGTGTATAACATAATTAGAGCTATTTTGTTGATTGAATCTTTTGAAACCTTCTCATTTTGCTTTTTAAAAAAATTGAAGCTGTTTAACATTGGGAAACAAAAATGAAATAGAATTTTACCAACAACAGGCAGATACCTACTTTAGTGGACTGCGCGAGACTAAAGAATGAACGACACTTGCATGAGGGTGTGAATGGGAGCACCGGAATCTTAGTTAAACTGTTGGCGATTTCTCAGCTATCGGATAACATTTTAACTCATTTTGCAGATATTAGATCAGACCTATCAGTTATAAACACGTTATTTATCGATCGGCTGCTAACAGCTAAAATTTTGACATATTTGCAGCTATCTGTTATACCCCATCCAGACTCGCATGTATTAATTCGCTCTACAAAACACCCACCTTTGCTATATGCAGGCACATCTACAATGCATGTACAATCAGTTACGAATTAACCATGGGTCATTCTTCGGAGGGAGAACACTAATGCACGAAGCTAACAGCTGCATGAAAAGCCTGTTCAGAACCTGCCCGATCTTGCTTTCAGACCGTAACTGGCACTTGAGCTGATCATTGCAAGCATGGCCGATGAAGACAGGGGTAACTAGTCAGAAACATTGATCAGCTCTCAAACGAAGAAACTAGCTGGCTTGCGATGGCTAAGTGAACTAAATTTTTACGGGAAGTTAAAATCCAGTCATTATGAATTTTCGAGTGTAAATTTAACATCATGCGATAAAAATGTAACGTTGCTAGCTTAACAACAATAAACGAAAAGGGAAGCATTTAGGTATAGGATTAGAACCAGTATAGTCTATCAGAGAATTCAGTTTTTGCTAATTCTACATAGAAAAATACAATCTTTTTAACAACTCTGAGACAGGTGCAAACGGATTTCCGTTATATGTGCAGTTGAAAGTGTTTTTCTGAAAGATAATGATGAAAAACGTCTACAGTATATCTAATATCTGCATATCATGTACGGCATTTACGGCGCTAAGCGGTAATCAAGTTTCGTTATCTAAACAGGGTTCCACCCAAAGCTCATGATGGAAATATTCTTCAACATTCTGTCTGGGATAATGATTATGGTGAGTTTGTTGTCACTTTTAATAATCATAATGTTAAGTCGCAACATGAGCGATGGAACTAGCAAATCAACGAGATAAAATTTTCTCTCAGTTAACAATTATTCCGTGAGCCATCGTTGGATACGTGAGGTGTGTAGAAGAGGCGCGTAGCACCGAGTGTGTTATAATTATCTTGTATCATGGCCAGCAAGGGTGAATGGAATAATATAATTGCGTTATCAAATTCTTTAATCGATTGGATGATGTGGACAATTTAGTGAGATGAAAACAACAAATGACAGGAAAAGGCGGCAAACATTGTTGCCCAGCGTTCATTCTTTCAGATGAATGACTGAAGAATGTCAGGAAAGCGGGCGAGAGAGTGTCTTATCCTGAAATATTCATTGCACGTCGTCTGTATTGTATGCTGGAAAATTGTACAAACGACTCGAGAAAGGGTTGCGGGATGATCGGAAGTAAAAACGTTGCTGAAATTTAAACAATTTAAGACGAAATCCGATAGAAAATCGAGTAAGTTCAGTTTTTTGGACAAAAACTTTGTATCAGGATAATTTTAGGTATTTTACAGTCCTTTTTACATTTTCTTAAAGCTAAAGATATAAATAGTTGCCTGAAAGAACACCGAAAACAATCTCTTATGGGAACTCGACAATATTTCATTTCACCAGTACTTTCAGGTATATCATATGAACTTAAACATTTGTTTTCGACATTAAGTGATGTTAGAAATGGTTTATTTTAGGAAGATATTTAAAACAGTTGCACAGAAGTTTGCGAAACGATGTAAATAATCACGGTACAAAGTTTTTGTCCGCTTGTCCCTAGTCTTTCTGAA
Source organism: Orbicella franksi (assembly GCF_964199315.1). Lineage (NCBI taxonomy): Eukaryota > Metazoa > Cnidaria > Anthozoa > Scleractinia > Merulinidae > Orbicella > Orbicella franksi. Next base: position 30,545,264 of record NC_138145.1, read on the forward strand.
TCATTTTCGTATTCAGATGATATTCTTTACATACATACTTTATTGGCTCGTCCCCACGGGGCTTTTCAGAGTCAATGTTACATTACAAAATTTAAAAAACGCAGAAGGCCAAACACATGACCATGATAACGTAAAAAGAAAACAAATGTTGAATGAAATTAAATAAGTCATTAAGAAGCTTTCGCCTGAGTAGGCGCTTGAAATCCATTACGGATGGACAGAGTTTGAGTGCAGGCTGCAACTCATTCCACAGAGAGGTCGCTCTATATTAAAAAGTCCTTTGACCGCTAGCAGTGAGGAAGAGTATACCGTCTTGGCCATTTCCGTAGATTTCTACGTATTTTCTGCGTCAACACCGGCCAAAACTACCTACATTTTCCGTATTTCGTGGTCGGAAATGCGATCGAACGGAAAAACCTTTGTAGCTAATGTGACCGCGTTCATCCTTACGGGATGAACACTTTTAGGTTTCTGTTGACTTTCACCAAGGGATTATCAAGGTAAGAGAGTGAATCCGCCATGTAGGTCTTATACCCATGGTACCCAGTTCATTCGCCGATGTTATTCACGCGTTGCGTGGATGTTTTCGTGAAGGATCTCTTTATGTTTCAATTCGTTTCGTTTGAAAACGAAGAAAACCCTCCAACTCTGGGGGAATGTCTTCTTTGATATTTTAATTACAAGAAAAGGAGCTTCGGCTCTCGCTATGTTTTAATACCTTTCGAAACTTTTTAAAATAGGAGTTTAAATAAGAGACAGATGTCCCCTGCACAAACAATAACAAATGAATGAACGTCAGAGAAATGAATAAACACTAGTGCAAAGCAAACAAACGTCAAACACGCTAGGCAACCGAACAAACAGATGGTCGAAAATGCAGACAGACGCTCGCCGCCCAAGGAGCAAGATGCAGTTTAAGCAACAACGGCAACAACGCCAAAGACACAACGTCGATTAAATAACGACTTTATATTCAACCTACGAATCTCGCGAGAATTTAGATTCATTATATTCAATTTGTCCATCACTGTCAGAAACATCCCAAACAGCTAGAATATGCAAGACAGCGTCAGAATTCGAAAAGAAATTTAAAAAATTGGCCGTCGTAGTTCACGTTCTCTCGAATATTCAGAATGTGACTATTTCACGCTGCAAACGAAAGCCCGGCCGAACAAGAAGACGGCTGAGAGTCCAGAAAAGATCTCTGCTGCGAAACGTCTTTTGAAAATCAAAACACAATAAAATGACTTTTCAACACATTTCCCGCCATTTCGTCCCAGGTAGTTTCGAGAAAGTCGCTTGGGCTGTCCACGCATCGTGCGAGTAACATACTCGGAAGAACTGGGTACCATGTCTAATAATAACTTAAGAGGGATTACCTTGGGTATAAGGCCTTTATGGGGGATTCATTCTCTTACGTTGATGATCTCTTGCTTTCACTGATGTTCATTTTTATAATCTTTATCATATTTATTAGAGTTACAACTATGCTCAAGTGTCAGGAGGATCACTTATAGGTAAGTAAATGATATATACAGACTGAAAGTCAATATTGCAGCAGTCTACAGAGTTGAGCCGAAAGCGATAGCTTGGCTATCAAGCTCTAATGCACAGAAAAAATTTTAAAAAAGGCAAGTCGCATATTAGTACTGATTCTAACGTGACATCTTTAAAACCAATCACCAATGCCGAATATTCACAATTCCAGAAACACTATCTCAGTTGTGATTTGATTAAGGGCTATCCCCTTACCAAGAAGTGGATTATGATTTATTTTCAGGGGGCAAATACAGAGGACACTGGAAATTAGATGGTTCTGATCCAGATATAAGGTGAGTTTATCATGCTTATTTATAATTCTAGGACATTTGGTGACATGATGCAATGTAGTACATTACGTCTTTAGAGAGGATGCATCATTGGTCTTGGTGATTAGGAGCTCGACGGCACTGGTCGCTTTTTTTGGCGGCTTATTTAGCTACTTTATTTATTCAGAACAGTTATTTGAACAGACGTAGACAAACGCGTAGACATAAAATGGCGTGATCACAAGGAGCGAGTTTATGTACTTTGTGCTAGAATGTAATTATCATGTTCAAAAACGGCTTAAAAATGACAAACGGTTTGAAAATGACAGACAATTGTAGCACAAAAAGTCAAAAAGTGAAGCAAGTGGTTAACTGCGTTTATAGATTTTCAAAATTTTCGCGGGGGAGGGTGGCCCGGACCCCTTACGAGGATGAGCATCTGGCTCGTCCCTCCGCCCCCCGCCCCCCGCCCCCCTCACTTACAAATTCCTTCGGGCCTGATAAAATAATTTGCTGCGATGTTGACTCTTCGGGCTCAATAATTATACGTGCCTCGAAACCGTTGGTGTGTTGCCGGGACCTCCATCTTGAGTGTTGTAGCTTAGAACTCTCAAGGTGATTTTGTTAACCTGCCGATGCCATTCAGTTGAGCAAATACATTACACTATTCACTGATATAGGACCATTTAGATCAAATCCAAATTAAACCAGCCTACGGGAAGTCATAGTTGGCTAACAAATTTTTACAAAGAGCGATCGCTCAAACTCTTCTTTCCCTCCGCGGTCCTTTTCTTTTACAATGCTTTGTTTTCCTCCGCCTGTCAGTATGGACTGCCTGGGCACTAGGTTAAGGAGATCTGGGCACCAGATATCTTATAGACAACCTGAGGGAGATTTGGGGATTAGACTGAGTGATTGGTAGCCTTCATGCTCGTTTTATCTTCCGTCAACCTCGGAAAGGAAGGCTTGATTACAGGTTTAATTCAAGAAAGCACTGATTATTGCTTATGTATTTAATGTTTTTACAGACACGATACTTCTGTAAACTTTATAGCGGGCCGGTGTCCTGGCAGCAAAGCGATGGATTTCGGCAATGTGAGGACAAGTGTTACGATACCCAACGTAAACATCGGGGACTGTGATTACACAATTGCGTTTTGGATAAGATTGTCAGGAACTAATAATTATGCTCGTATATGGGGCGAGTCAAGAAGTGGGAAGGGTCTTTATTTACATATTTCTAGATTATTTGCAATCTTCTGTCACCAAGTATCTACAACATCCGGACTGACAGGTGTGGGGAATTATTCATATGGTTTTAAAAGTTGGACTCATATCGCAGTAACTTGTGAGCAAGATAATCGACTCAAAATGTTCTTCAATGGTGATCTAGTGAAGGTTTCCAGTAGCGGTGCGCCAAATATACCTCCTGACGAGACGTTCGTTATTAAGTACTCTTCATTGATACTGGATCTTCACATCCTTGGATTCGCTTTACCTCGAGACGAGATTTATGATTTATACAGAGGTTAGCAATTTGTTTATTTTATGAAGAGATTGAATACCTTATTCCATTACTCACATTATGTCAACAATCAAGAGAGAGTGAGTTTATTACCACTGAAACCCTTACAAAATCATATTTGTAACTATTCTGAGGCAACGTCTCAACAATTCAGTCAGCACTTCCTTTGTACAATCCTCAAACTGTCCATTTACTGTCCTTGCAATGCTGTTCCACTAGCTGCTTAAACCATTCAAGTTCATGACCTCCTTGTGGACATTGTGAGAAGTGCTTTGTTGTTGCTTCTGTATATAATTCCGCCGTATAGACTTTATAGTCGTGACAGTTTCGCCCTGACATATAGTCCCGCCGTTGCGTTTTTGTTAATTTTAGTTTGGCGTTATTGCATCCTTGATAAAGTCGTTTCACTAACTTCAAGGACATGTCAAAGTAACATGCCAAAAAAATAAATTGTGTGTTACTCAAAAACGCGAAGACAAAGTGATTTAAAATACAAAGTTTTCACAAAAGCACGGAATTTAAGTACGGTGTCACGAAATGAGCGCACCTCAAACTGTAATGGTTTCTTAAGCCAGAATTGAAATCTCGTTCTCTCGGGTTGTTTGCACGCGCAGTCGAAACTCCTTAAAACACCAAGCCAGTATAGGAGAACAATCTTTTAATGTTTTTAATCCTAGTCTTGTGGCCTCAGGGCGTTTTCATACGAATCGAAGCAAAGCGGTCAACTGAAGTTATTACATCAAGAAATCACTCAATATCTTTGCGTTTCTAATTTAGAAAGTAATCACAATGATTATGCCATGTGCTCATGCTAATAGAGAGCTTTGAGAGCGGTCGAAATCTAACTAAAGCTCTCACTAGAATCACAAAATTACGTAACAATGTAAATATCAACATCAGTAGATTGTAGCTTACTAACGTTCGCGGGTCTTGATTTTCCTATGAGAATTTCGCTCTAACTTGTCTTACGATCTTAAACAGAAGGGGTCTTAGTTTGAACTGAACGTCAACTATGTTTGTCAATCATTTAATGCATCAATCACGGTAACGTCAATCAAATGGGAAAATATTTCTCAACTTTACCGGAAGCGGTTACACAAACTGATCGCGAAATAAACGTGTCGCGAAAATTTCGTGTGAGAAGGTAGTTGCATAAGCGCTATAAAGGTGTGGGAATAAGTGATTGAAAAAGAAAAAAAAGGCAAGAAGAGGAGGAAGAAAAGAAGGATAGAACAAACCAACGAGAAAGAAAGAGCAAGATAAAAAAAAAAGATCGTCTTTGGGCAGGCTTCCGGCGACGGCGAAAAAAAATCGGAGGGCGAAGTAAGCCGACGAGCACGAAAAATATATGGCGAGAGAAGCGAGCTGAGCGTCGTTTTTAACTCGGATAATGACCTAGTCATTATCTGAGATGTAGGCATGGATGGAACATGGTACTCGTTCCTTCCTTCCTCCACATTTCCCAAAATTTTTACAGGGTTTATTTTACTGCCTTCGAGAACATCAAAGTGCTCTAGATTTTGAAGCTTGGTTCTATTTTACCTAAACGTTTAATAGATGCTCTTTTAGCTTTAAAGCTGAACTTGTTGGTTTATTTTTCACAAATTTTAAGTTTTTTCGGCTGTTCCGATATTTGTAAAGGAACGTTCCTCTGGGATCGAGTGTTCCTCATTTTTGTGTTCCTATTAACCTTAAGAGGACCAGCTTTTTACAGAGTAGGAACATAGCGTTCACTGTAAGGTAAGACAAGAACATTTTGTTCCGAGTTGTCAACTGCAAGTGGAACAAATTGTTCCCAAATGAGTGATTTAGGACTGTTTTGTTCCGAGTTCCTTTTTGTGCATGGAACACATTGTTCCTAACTTGATAAATTAGGACTGTTTTGTTCCGAGTTCCTATTTGTGCATGGAACACATTGTTCCTAACTTGATAAATTAGGACTGTTTTGTTCCGAGTTCCTATTTGTGCATGAAACACATTGTTCCTAACTTGATAAATTGGGTCTGTTTTGTTCCGAGTTCCTATTTGTGCATGAAACACATTGTTCCTAACTTGATAAATTGGGTCTGTATTGTTCCGAGTTCCTATTTGTGCATGGAACACATTGTTCCTAACTTGATAAATTAGGACTGTTTTGTTCCGAGTTCCTATTTGTGCATGGAACACATTGTTCCGAAATTAATAAAGAAAGACTGTGTTATTCCGATTTTGCTATCTGTGAATGGAATATATTGTTCCTGGTCATTAGGAACAAGTTTTGGACTTTATTGTTCCGATTTATCGATCCGTTAACTGTGTATTGTGTCACTGAATAGGCGTGTACAGACCTGCCTGGGCAAGTTTGGGTTGTATCTCACTGTCATGAATTTTACACAATAGTAATGAGTGTGGGCAAGCAAGGGCATGTTTTGGCAAGTTGAAACGTCCTTTTGTTTCGGCTAAGATTTAAAGGCGATTGTGCTAGCCACATGTTGTTTAAAGGGAAAAAATGAGCAAGAAGTGCAAAGTCAATTGGTCAGATGTCCAAGGAGCATCACCCAAACCAAAGCGGCTTCACTTGGATGAAGGATGAAGCAGACAGCTTTTACCATTGCCCGATACAAGAGTGTGAACATGATGGATTTCAAAGTCAGAGAGGCTGTAGAAAACACGTTAGCACTAAACACAGTTGGTTCTTTTATTTTGACGAAAGGCCCGATTCTAAACAAGTAACAAAGTCGCTGACGATTGGAAGAAATGAAGATGAGACAAGCGAGACCACAAAGCACAACGTGAAGTTACTTTCTTCATTTCCATTATCATGTAACATTGGCGAAGTATTCACGAAATGGTTGACAGGAAGTGCTGGCGGTTGTAAGAAAGATCGTGCCGCTCAACAGATAGTGACAAGGTGCTTCAAGTTTCTTAGATTTTGCTGTGAAGATGAAGAGGAGTTAACGTTTGAAGTGGTCGACTTTAGTTTGTGTTCTCCAAATCTGTTGTTTAAATTTATCGACTACTTACAAGATGAATGTAAGCTCGGTCATGGTGGGCGTTTGGGCTACATAGATGCTATTTCTGAATTGATCGACTTCAGAAAACTTCATGGCGCATCAGAAGCAGTTCTAAGAAAGTTCTCTACGACAGAGTTGTACCTCAAGAGAGCCCGAAAAACAGTTGCAAAGATGATGAGATTGCAGTGGACACAAGATTTAGACATCGAGACTCTGGAAGCAAGAGGGCACTGGGCAACAATGGAGGAGTTATTGGAGGTGGTGAAATTTCATCTGCCGCGTTACGAAAATACCGTGAAAATGTGCAAAACCAGTCCAGCCCAAGTGAACCCCTCAGACCTAACATTTGCCACAAAATTTGTAGCCACGTATCTGTTCATCAAGGTGAAGGGATCGCGGCCCATTACGTACCAATATTTGACGGTGGACATGATTGCCACAGCTAAGGAAAACGGTGGATTTATCGATCAGAAAACGTTCAAGACGGCTAGAAAATATGGCTTCGATTCTTTGATTCTGACCGACGCAAACATGCACGTTCTTAACGGCTACATCTCGAACGTTAGACCGTTGCTTAAGCCCCAGTGTGATTTCGTTCTCGTCACCAGAAATGGAGGTCAGCATGGCAAACTGGGCGAAACTATGAGCAAACTGGTTTTTGATGCAATTGGAAAATACATTCATCCCACACGTTATCGCCAAATCGTCGAAACGCAAAGCCTCAATCAGCTCACTAGCGAAGAGCAAAGGTTTTTGTCTGAGGACCAGAAACACAGTTCTGCGGTTGCTAAAGTTCACTATCAAAAGCAACGATCGCGAGAAGTTGCCCTGAAGGGTCACGAGTGTCTTCAAAAACTTCAAGGTACCAAGGGTTCCGAGGTAGACGATGACGTACACGCAAGACTTGGCGGTTTAACGTCCAGCTCCGGGCCTTCAGTTGAGACAGCTCAGAATAAAAACAGCTCGACCTCCATAAAGGATACCCTGCCTAAGAGAAACTTGCACCTTCAGAGGAAAACTCGTCATGTTTTAAAATTCACGAAAGAAGAGGATGATTTTCTGAAGGAAGGGATAACTAAGCACGGGTTTGGACAGTGGACAGCTATTTTGAGAGATTCCGATTTCGCATTTCAAGACGGAAGAACGGCGGACTCTCTAAAGAAAAGGGCCGGAATGAAAATGTCGCTAGTTTGATAAAGAGACTGGAAAAGTGTGGACACTGACTTTCAATGCAAAGCTGATGGGTGTAAGCAGAGTTTGTTGTACACAAAACAGACAAAAATCAATTGCTTTATTGTAAATGCATCTTCCTGTCTCCAGATGACAGCAAACTCAACAAACATGTTATATTCTTTTGGAACTGGCCTATCGCCACTGTCAATATCACTGTAGCATAACGACTGTCTAGTTCACAGTGCTTTCAAGAACTATAATCTCTTAATGTAACTAATAGCCATAATATTTTTCCTTTAATTCACATCGTGTGCAAAATAGTCAAACGTAGCATAAGCGCAACGTGGTATTCCTTAACAATGCACACACTAATACATGTGCAAATATGAACATAGAAAGAATAAGTCGCACGCAAGCTGTCTTATTACAAGCCCATGAAACTACCAATCTACGGTTGCGTACTAGTCTGCATAAAACGAGTCAGGGTCATTTGCTTCTTGGATGGATGCGCCTGGCTTTGAAAGTGCGGCCTCTTCACTGACGTAGCTGCTACAGGGTTGTGAGCTCGAGCAATGCCTGGGGACGGTGGACAGATAGCTTCCACGTCGTCATTCGGAATGTACATTGGTGTCTTTGGTGCCGCCGACCAACATTCTTCGTCGTCTTCGTCTGAGCTCCTGCTTCTGGCAGGCAGATTTGCTGGACGCTGGCTGGGTGGGAAGACTCTCACTGGCAGCGGAGAGAACAGGTCTCGTATGAAATTCACGCAAGAACGGTCTACCAGCTCGTTGCTAAGGCAGAGCCTCTTGCGTTCTGCCAGGGCAGCCGGTAGTTTCAGCGTTCCATGACGCTCGTGATAACAGCGCAGTTTTTCGCAATTGATTTCCAGGAGACTTTGCATCACTCTTCGTTCTTCTTCGTCTCTTGGATCTTCCATTCTTTCGCTTTGCTCAGCCATTTCCTTCTCCATAGCTAAAAGCCACGGCTTCCCAAATGCTGTTCTGATCCTTTCCTGTTCCTGATCTTCTTGAAAGGCAGCGAGGTCCCTTCGAATCGGTGTGGGCAGCGGCTCGTTATGGTCGTGCGGGAGCAACGACACGTGCTCCACCGACACTCCCCTCGTTTGTAAGAAGTGTTGCCTCTTCTTATAGCACCTTTCTTCAACCCTTTTCAGCCTTTCCTTTTCAGCGAGATGACTTTCTAACATGTGGCTCAGTTGGCGGTGACGTAGAGAGCCAGGTGAGCATTGTGCCAGCCTAGCTTTCAAGGTCGTCAGGGTCTCGTCTTCATCGGAATCGCCGACATCTTCAATGGCGTCCTCTTCAGAGCTTTCTTCTCGGGATTGCGGTTCTGTCAGAAGGCCGCAACTCTGTTCTCGTCTACAATCGCCCTAAGCGGTTTCGTCGACTTCTTCGTCTATTAAAGAAACGCTCAAAATGTTGCGCAACTCCTCCTCAGGCATACCACTTTCGTGCACAGTGGGCATTGTACTGGCCTGACTGCTCGGGCTGTCTCCTACGATATTGTGCGCCCACACAATGCAATCCATAGCATGTTTCCTCAGCCACTTGTTTGCTTCAGGTTCGACACGAGGAAGACTCTTGAAGTGGTACTTGCGCAGGCGTTTGTCCATAGCTTGATTGTGAGCTGCACCAAAATCCATTTCCACCTGGCAAGTTATGTACATGGTCGCAGTGCAATGGAAACCTTGAGCCTTTTTCCACTTCGCGTCGTGCGACGTGAAGCCCCCTTGACATATGATTTTCCAGTCATCTATGTCGAGCAGGGTGGCATATGCCTCGTCTAGGAAGATAACCTCTGTCAGGTTGTCGATCATAGCCTTGTTGAAACTCTTTTGCTTCGTGACGCGAGCAATTCGGCTTAGGGGAATGATCTGAAAAACAGGTGAGAAGAGGCTGGTCTTTCCACTGTCAGCTGAGCCAATAGCACACAGCACAGGCTGTTTGTGTTCTTTGGGACGGAACAACGCCAGGAAATCTGCACAAAACTGCCGAATTTCATCTTCTGTTAGGCTGTTCCTTAGGATTGCCTCAAAATATCTTGGCTCCGGGTCCTTGAGTCGGTCGTAGTCCACAAACGCGCGTGGAGTTGTGAGACCCTTCTGTTGAAAAGAGCCAAAACAAAAGCACATCAGACAGTGCTACAGATCGTAAAGATTGGGTTTGAAAATTTGATTGTATCTTCTTATTTAAATGTTAAAACAGTCCAGTGTATTCTTCTCACCTGAGATTCTGAGATAATCCCTTGGACGAACGACCCAGAGGAAAAGCTCCAAAACCACCCGTCTTGTACTTCGATCAGGTCTCTGTCAATCTTAATTTGGCGTATGAAAGAGCTTTCTGGCTCGCTTAGTATGGGCAGAACACGTTGAATATGCTGGACCAGACGGTCTTTGAACGCTTCGTTTCCCATTAGGCTGTGGAGGAACGTTTTCATGGTACACAGATACTGGAACGTGAACTGCGATTTGGCCGCCAGTTTGTACACCTCGCCGCGATACACAGCATACTGCAGCTTTTTCATCACAATTTGTATATCGTTGCACAGGACTGTTACTGGACAGGATAGGGGTTTGTGCGGCGGATCTGGTAGTGCTGTCTGCGATGTACTTTGCAGGTTGTTATCAAATCCAAAGGTGTCTAACACGAGACCAGCTCGGCGTAATTCCGAAACGGATGCTGCCATCATCGTTTGAAAACTCTCAAGAACGACACGAAGGCGAACGACATTTTCCGTCGGCGCTGACTGTTGGGATTCTTCGTGGAAGTCACCATGAAGCTCCTCTTGCAGAGCCCTGCCAATCAAAACAAAAGGTTTTGCTTACGTAAGGCAATGCAATATCTCCCTGGTATTACTTTGTGAAAGTGAACTGCTGAAATCAAACTCGCGATGTTTTGAAAATGAGAAGATAAAAATTGATCAATTATCGATAATCGAATAACAGTCTCTTTTCACCGGGCAATGAAGCATGATTACTTTGATTTTTCAATGATGAATAGCATTTTTTACCTTTCTGACTATTTATGTTTGTTTATTATATATTTACTTTCATTAGCGTGCAATTTAACAGAAATTCAAAGAATATAAATTGGTCAAATTAATCTACTCACCCGAGGCAATGCTGGTACGATGACTCCACTAGTTGCATTAAGCAGAGGTTTTTGTGGTCCTTAAACACTTGACACAGCTGATTCAGGTTATGACAGCAGTTTTTCTTTCGTGACGCCCTTGATGCATAATATTCCAAACCGCAACTTGCGACAGCTCTTTGGATTCTAAGTGCATTAATGACCGAGCCATTGTTTGTTTGGCAAGCCACCCAGTAAGATATGGCTGGGAATGTTTGCTTTCCCGGCGATGAAAGCTGGGACGCATTGACGGGCGATTCGTCATTCGATTCGTCACTCTCTCTGGTCTCCTGCAATTGTGGCCTTTTTCGCTTCCTGCTGTCCAATGTTGACGTACTTATCGCCGAAAAAAAGAAGCAAATTTCCGCCAATTTTGACAAGGTTAAATCGCATTCGTCGCGTTTCTCGCATATCCAGTTCCATGCTCTTTCTATTTCGGCGTCGCTAACCCGCCAAACGCACTTAAAAGCAACAACCGAACACAGCTTTTCAACCATCGCAACTATCTCGCACTCCGCCTTATCTCTTATTGCCTTGCTATTTAACTGAGAGCAAGGTTTGCTCATCTTGCCACATGAACATGAGCATGAACTGAGCCGTTTGAAGTTCTGACTACCCTTAAATACTGTTTCGTCACAAACATGAACAAATTTTCATTCTCAAACCCGCCGGAGAGAATAGCAGAGCAAATCACAGGTGAAAGATTGAGAACTCCATTTGATCACCACCAATAGCTTTGCAATATTCTTTTTCTCTAAATTCTTTCGTTGAGCTCAAAAACAAATAATGGCTTTCACCTAAACACTCCACAATACAAATCTCCAAAACAAGTTAATGCTTTAATACATTTGATGAAGAAAAGATTACATAAGCGTTATGTAACCTATCAATAACTTTGATATTTCTGACAAATTTCTTGTGGTTAGTTCCTTTTGAAAATAATAACGGAAAAAAGCTGATAAAGTTAAACAAATGTATTCATGCGTATGTGATGTGATGAACAATAATAAGTTGATGAGGTGAATCTTACTCTGTTGTTGGCGTGTATACTGGGTATGGCGTATACTACGGATATGGCCAGAGTTGATTAACAAATTTACTCAAACCCGCTATATACGCTTAAACCGGTATATACGCCAACAACAGAGAAAGATCATTGCAACAACTCATTAGCATGCAGTAGGCACATTTCACTCTGTACATGGCGTGTTTACCGGGTTTAGCGTATAAAGCGTATATGAGATGAATTAATTAACATCAACTACTACTACTACTACTACTACTACTACTACTACTAATAATAATAATTAATTTTATTTATTAGTAGTAGTAGTAGTAGTAGTAGTAGTAGTAGTTGATGTTAATTAATTCATCTCATATACGCTTTATACGCTAAACCCGGTAAACACGCCATGTACAGAGTGAAATGTGCCTACTGCATGCTAATGAGTTGTTGCAATGATCTTTCTCTGTTGTTGGCGTATATACCGGTTTAAGCGTATATAGCGGGTTTGAGTAAATTTGTTAATCAACTCTGGCCATATCCGTAGTATACGCCATACCCAGTATACACGCCAACAACAGAGTAAGATTCATTTCATCAACTTACCTTTCATTTTTACTGTAAGTATTTTGATACTTACAGATCAAAACGTGATAGGGAACAGAAATTTTGGGAAACGATCCTTCCTTCCTTCCTTCCTTCCTTCCTTCCTTCCCTCCTTCCTTCCCTCCCTCCCTCCCTCCTTCCCTCCCTCCCTCCCTCCTTCCTTCCTTCCTTCCTTCCCTCCTTCCTTCCCTCCCTTCCTCCCTCCTTCCTTCCTTCCTTCCTTCCTTCCTTCCCTCCTTCCTTCCCTCCCTCCCTCCCTCCTTCCCTCCCTCCCTCCCTCCCTCCTTCCTTCCTTCCTTCCTTCCTTCCGTTCTTTCCACCTTCCTTCGATTCCTGTTAACTTTTTCTACATCCGCTGACCAGTATATAAAGCGCTGGCAGTCCCTAGCGCCCAAGTCGGAAAAGGTTTATTCACCAAGTGATTTGATTCTGTAGCAATGTTTGTTATTCGTAAATCGTTTCTGCACGGTCGACAGCATATGTTTTTTAGTTTTAAGTTCTCACTGTTAAACTATTTCAATGCTGTTCAATGAAAGTAACGCCCTGTATGATTGACCTGAACGCAACACCAGGACAGAAGTCGTATTTAAGCCTATATACGATTGTAAGAGAACGACGTCAAGGTTCATCCTCCTCGATTCAATTGTAAGGGAAAGTCTTCATCGTTTTTCCCTCGCAATCCCATCTGACACTAATGATAACTTGGGGCTCAAATAAGGCTAGCATATTTTGAGTTCAAAATCGATCGATGTACTGGACGACTCGAATGATTAAAAGCTCCAGATGATTTTCCATCGGAAAGCAAGCGCTGTGTTTTGGTAAGTATTTTTTTATAATACTTTTTTTTAGCATCGGAAAGGCAAACACTTTGTTTCGGTGAATGTTTTCTTTGTATAAAAAAAGTAAAAAAAAAAAAAAAATGTCGTGCCTTGTAGGATTTAGACTCATAGCCTCTCGCGTTTTGGGCGACCATCTACTCTACTGCGCCACATCCGCATCGTAGGAAAATTGGTGAAACATATTCCCCATATTGGTTTCTACAGAAACGCTGGGTTGTCAGAACAGCAGGCTCAAGTAAAAAGAGTCGCGCGAAAATCGTTCGAGTCATCAATGGCTGGATCTAGCTTATCCTTCAAATAAGTCGTTGCCGAGCTCGTTCAAGTGGAGGTGAATGTTTGCTTTTTTTCGGAAACGTTTCTCATTCCTGCGTTCGAAGATCTGTTTAGATGTTTGACAATGGCGTCATTCGTGACGAACTCAGTGGAACTGGAATAGCAGGAGACTGTACAACTCGCTGTAATATCGAACGACTACGTTTGGACATAAGCTATGGATGGACTCGTGTTATTTAATTATTACAAAACTCCATTCTCAGCCTTTCATAAATCATTATCCGAGCTCAGAGACTCACAGCCACTTTTATTTTCTCGTCTTATAACCCAATCGAGAGCCTACATCTCACAAGCTAAATAAAGAAGATATACCAACCGACTGACCGACTGACCGACTGACCGACTGACCGACTTGAACTTGCACCAACATCAGATGCCTGTGAATTGTTACAAATTAGAAATAGCGCTCTACGTTTTCCATTTAGTTCACCAGAAAGGTAAAAAGTCATATATACTCCATAACCGCTTTGTAATTGTAGTTAATTACTGAAGTCACGGTTTTAATAAACACCTTTCCATTATTGTAGATTTCCTGTTATTCACAAACCAAACAAAGGAAGTTAAGGGACGCACAGTTACCCTCAGGTGGGAACAAGGCTCGTGTTCTGCCGTCATGTACACTGTTTATTACAGAGAAGTGAAGCCAGGAAATAATGCAAGCATATGGAAGGTAGTTAATGTGTCGCGATTTGCAGACCACTATAACCTTGAATTGGAATGCTTTAAGGAATATGAAGTAGCAGTTACTGGATGGGGAGCCAGAACACTTAAACCATGGAGAGTCAAAACTGGACAAGGTAAGAAGGGATAATATTGACAATGAAGTATTCAAACAGTTCAGGCAAGAGTGGAAAGAGAAACTTACCTGAGCTTTTTGACGCTTTGGTTTTCCGGCTTGTCGAAATACTTGTTGTAAAAAAATTGAATCCAAGTCCAATATAATATAACAGGCGACGAACCGGAAAAGAGAAGTTATGTGGACCATAGCTAAAAAAATTTCAAGAAACAAATTATGTCTGCTGTTTTCTTTAAAACTGCTCGTAATTATAGAAAAAAACCTATCTATTAAGGCTAGCATATTTTGAGTTCAAAATCGATCGATGTACTGGACGACTCGAATGATTAAAAGCTCCAGATGATTTTCCATCAGAAAGCAAGCGCTGTGTTTTGGTAAGTATTTTTTTATAATACTTTTTTTTTAGCATCGGAAAGGCAAACACTTTGTTTCGGTGAATGTTTTCTTTGTATAAAAAAAGTAAAAAAGGATAATAAATGTTGTGCCTTGTAGGATTTAAACTCATAGCCTCTCGCGTTTTGGGAGACCATCTACTCTACTGCGCCACATCCGCATCGTAGGAAAGTTGATGAAACATATTCCCCATATTGGTTTCTACAGAAACGCTGGGTTGTCAGAACAGCAGGCTCAAGTAAAAAGAGTCGCGCGAAAATCGTTCGAGTCATCAATGGCTGGATCTAGCTTATCCTTCAAATAAGTTGTTGCCGAGCTCGTTCAAGTGGAGGTGAATGTTTGCTTTTTTTCGGAAACGTTTCTCATTCCTGCGTTCGAAGATCTGTTTAGATGTTTGACAATGGCGTCATTCGTGACGAACTCAGTGGAACTGGAATAGCAGGAGACTGTACAACTCGCTGTAATATCGAACGACTACGTTTGGACATAAGCTATGGATGGACTCGTGTTATTTAATTATTACAAAACTCCATTCTCAGCCTTTCATAAATCATTATCCGAGCTCAGAGACTCACAGCCACTTTTATTTTCTCGTCTTATAACCCAATCGAGAGCCTACATCTCACAAGCTAAATAAAGAAGATATACCAACCGACTGACCGACTGACCGACTGACCGACTGACCGACTTGAACTTGCACCAACATCAGATGCCTGTGAATTGTTACAAATTAGAAATAGCGCTCTACGTTTTCCATTCAGTTCACCAGAAAGGTAAAAAGTCATATATACTCCATAACCGCTTTGTAATTGTAGTTAATTACTGAAGTCATGGTTTTAATAAACACCTTTCCATTATTGTAGATTTCCTGTTATTCACAAACCAAACAAAGGAAGTTAAGGGACGCACAGTTACCCTCAGGTGGGAACAAGGCTCGTGTTCTGCCGTCACGCACACTGTTTATTACAGAGAAGTGAAGCCAGGAAATAATGCAAGCATATGGAAGGTAGTTAATGTGTCGCGATTTGCAGACCACTATAACCTTGAATTGGAATGCCTTAAGGAATATGAAGTAGCAGTTACTGGATGGGGAGCCAGAACACTTAAACCATGGAGAGTCAAAACTGGACAAGGTAAGAAGGGATAATATTGACAATGAAGTATTCAAACAGTTCAGGCAAGAGTGGAAAGAGAAACTTACCTGAGCTTTTTGACGCTTTGGTTTTCCGGCTTGTCGAAATACTTGTTGTAAAAAAACTGAATCCAAGTCCAATATAATATAACAGGCGACGAACCGGAAAAGAGAAGTTATGTGGACCATAGCTAAAAAAATTTCAAGAAACAAATTATGTCTGCTGTTTTCTTTAAAACTGCCCGTAATTATAGAAAAAAAACCTATCTATTAAGGTGGCTGACAAAAGTTTCCAGCACTTTCCAGCAGTCATAAGTACTTTGATGCCGGGTCAGTACTAAAACTCTTTATCAACTGGTGTTACAATATCAGTATCAGACAAATGCCCAATCATTGGTCAACAGTTGTGGCCATCTTCATGTCATAATAGGTTGCCATGGCAACGATACAACTGGTTAAAAACACCCTTAATTTTAACTTTTAGTGCATGTAATTCAAAAACGGCTGCGTGAAACCATTTATAATAATCGATTTGTGATAAGATACAAATACACGAGGTAGTTCAAACTTTAAGGTGGCTCTGAACCCTACCTACAGAATGTTTTTAAACTTTGCAAAAAGTTGTATCTCAACGTGCCTATCACAATTCCTTATGTACGTAGTATGCCCTTCTCGTTTTACGTTGAGGAAAAATGTTTTTTTTTTTTTCACTTTTCATTTAGATTTTCCACAGATCGTAAACTTGACAGTAGCGGGACGCAGTGTAAACATCACGTGGCTGCCTGCATTCAAAGGAGAGTGTTATGACTTTTGGTACCTCATCTACTACAGAAACGTGATTTCTGAAGGATATACAGGCTTATGGGATGTACGTAACGTGTCTCAATATAATGCAACCAACTACAATCTTCAACTCCAATGCTACAAGGAATATGAAATAACAGTTACTGCACAGAGTGCAAACGGAGAAACACCTCTAAACCAAAGCAAACCGTGGAAAGTCAAAATCGAGGGAGGTAAATACAGCAAGAACCAGTAGCATGGAGTACAACTGATGTTATTAGTCTGTTGTGTGAAGGACAACTAGGTGACAGCGTAATGAAGTTCTCATAAGAACTAGTTTTGTATACTCCTGTCACCTGGGCATCCTGTATTCGTAAGTCAATGATATTGACGCCTTGCATTTCATCTAAGCCAATGAGAACAATTCATTTTTTCTGAATTATAGGTGACCGTTAACCACTGATAATCTATTTGTATCGATTATTTTAGGTAACCTGTCTCCTCCCGTGGGTGACAACAAGACAATGGAAATAGACAGTTGCGTTCTGAATTACATGTGGAGTCCTCCAATGCACACTGGATGTCGCCTTACGAAGTATGTAATATACTACAGGGAAATTCAATCAGACGGCAACGAAGCTGATTGGCTGCAAATTCCTATCACTCAGCTTAAAAAAACGTCCTATGTCATACCACTGAAATGCGATATGGAGTATGAGATTGCAACGTCTGTTAAAGATGAACAAACGGAGAGTGTCATGTCAAACTTCTGGCGCGTAAAAACCAAGTCCCCTGCGACAGATATACTTTCCAACAATTTTTTCTCGGGTGAGTTTTTGTATGTTCCTTCTCCATTGCTCAAATAGAGGTCTTAAAAGCCCTTTGATTTACTACTTAACTAACCATAACTAACAGTGCTCAAGCAAAAAGGCACAATATCCTGTTTTCATAAGTTACTGGTTATTTGAAGCATCTCTGGCAGAAAACAAATCTTCCACCCGCGAAATAATTATAAGAGTGGGAGTGGAAGAGGGGGGCGGGAGCCCGGGAGAATAGAGGGCATGAAGCGGGAGAGGAAAGGACGAGAAAGGGCGGGAAGAGGGGATTCTAAGAAGGCGGGAATCAATTATTAAGCGTTGAAATACTTTCAACTGAAAACAAGAACCCAAAATGTTTTTTGACTTACATTTAGCTTATTTTGAGACTTCTGGACCGACGGAAAAACGAAAATTCGTCCTTCGGCTGAAAAACTGAGGCCTTTTTCCGGTAAAATTGGAAAGCCTTTTACGGTGGTTACCTCATGAAAGGTAAACAGGTCATGAAATGCTGTCACTTAAGCTGTCAAAAGATGTGAGTAAGAGGGGCAGGGCTGAAAACAAAGGAAAACGCCATAGGATTGCCCAGCTAAATAACTAGGATGTGTTTTGAGTCTCCTTATTTACAGGGACGAGAGCAAGACGGACGAGGGCGGAAGAAGGTAGATAAAGGTACAGGAAGCGGAAGAGTAGGGTACGGGAAATGGGAGGTTCTGACCGCCGTGTTTCGCCCCTCCCATATAAGATGCATACAATGTATTTGTTAAGGTTACTCCATACAATGTTTTCTTTTTTCTATTTTTCAAATTGTTAACATACTACTGATTGATTCTTTCCACACATCATGTCAAAGTGCTTTTCAAGCAGCTTTGTAGGCATGTTGTGCAATGAATTAAGAAATCTGTCTTAAGCCAGGACACAAAGCGTGTGTGGCTATATGAAGAATTTCTTCACTCAGGCGGACAAACTATTGCTGTGATTGTTGGAGGTCTTGCTCTTGTTGTCATGTTACTTGTGGGGATTGGTTGTCACAGGAAGAGAACAAGAAAGAGAAAACTAAATGTCCTCCTTGCAAAACGGTATGGGAGTACATTTCATTTCTTTCATTTGACTTAAAAGTATTGTCGAGAACTGGGAGAGGCTTTTTTTGTTTAATAAGAAAATTCTTCAAGAAAACAGCTTTTTTGTTCAATCGCCAGTGGGTTACGTGGACTAAGCTTTTACTAGATATATCAACCGATTTAATTCGTATGGTAGTAAATCAAAGTGGACCAGGCGTTGACTCGTTGATATTGAAGGATCCTTCTAGCCAAACACTGAAATTTGACACCTGATTTTTGATGTTTTGAAGATCGTCTTGTGTGGCCGGCTAGTGACACGTTCGTTTTAGACAAAAATCAAACACGAATTTATCCCTAGCGAAACAGAACTGAGTACCAGAAAAGAACTGAGTGCATACTGTAAATTTTCTTTACCGACAGGCAATAATTTATTGTAACATCAGCTCAGATGACAGGGTAAAAATTTCTTCGGCGCAGAGTACACCTGCTCGGCGTTCTGCGTTATGTCTGGAGCAGCGGGGTTATCTATGTTAAATTTTGTTACTCAGGTTAAAGTCCGACATGATTCCCTTACTGCAACGGGAAATTCCACCGGAACGGATAACGTTCATGGAGGAACTGGGTCGAGGGGCTTTTGGTAAAGTACACAGAGGAGCCCTGAAGGAGTTACCAACAGTAGAAATATTTGACAAGCCCAGGGATCAAAGAGTGGAAATCAAAGAAGCAAAACTGGTTGCTATCAAAACTTTACTTGGTGAGCAAAAAGATATATGTGATACTGAACTAGCGTGAGTTCTGTATTGGCCCGTATTGCTACATAATAAAGAGTAGCCCTGTACGTTAAACACTCCTCAGTGGTCAAACAAGAGGGAACCATGTGTTGTATGTTTTATTTTCCTGGACAAACTCTGGTCAGACCGATACGTTTTTTGTTTTGTTATAGCAGATTTTTAGTCAACAGTTTAGTTAAATTTGGTGTAACCATGAAGATTATCTACTGGGCTACACTTATTTCTCGGTTATCACAAGCAATTAGTTCATTTATTTTCTTTTTGTTTCCATGTTATTTTAGCAACAGCCACCGAGGGAGGTAAGGAACTTTTCCTGCAGGAAATTGAGTTCATGAAGCAAATTGGCTCTCACCGGAATGTCCTTAGCATGCTCGGCTACTGGGTAAAGTCAGAACCCATCATGTTGATTCTGGAATATGTTCCACATGGCGATCTTCTTCAGTGGCTAAGAGGCAAAAGGCAACAGGTTTGAAAAAGTTGGCTCTTTTAGAGAGAGATTAAAAACGTTGCTTTTTTTAGCAAATTAAAGAAAACGAGTGGCGTGCATGATTACTGCAAACAAACGCTATGTATTAAAGTTTAATTTACAATAAATTTACTCTAAAATATTGCAAGGATGGCTGTCATTCTCCCAGTAGTGGTCGAAGTCAAGACATTCGTAAGGGAATTTCAATAGGAGAATACAAAATGCGGATCATAACAGGCTGATTTTCTTTTTGACTGGTAAGACTGACTTACAAACATAACTTATTTACGAACAGTGTCGGAATCTAATTTATTTGTTTTGTTATTCACTACCATTAGAAATAAAACCTGTTTGGTTTTAAAGAGTAGTAACACTCCAAGCTATCATAGTTATCAATGCAGTTGCGGCAAAAAAGGTACGAGTGAGCAGTAGAAACTTAAAATGATCTCATCATGCGTGCCATCTCTCAATTGTAGGTGAAGTTTAAGAACAGTATCGATGGGGAAATTTTTGAATATCTGACGCAAGCTACAAATAAGAGCGAGATGGGCAGCGCCAAAACCTCAGGAGTGTCCACTGAAAATAACATGCCAAATAGCTTTGTCACGGTGAAAGAGGTAGCGTTGATGAGTAAGAAGTTAGTTTTCAAAGCGTCAGGTAAAGAAAAAGATGATGAAAAGAAAGAAGAGGAATTTGAGCAGTGTTGCCATGAAGTTATGGAGGTAATCCTGTCTACAAGAGGAGAACCTGGGACTGCAAGACAAGAACCTGCACTGGTCTGTTCTTATGATGAGAGAACTGACGGCAACTTGGGGCACAGCCATGAAGCTGAAACAAAAACAGGAGAGGAAAAGTGTGACGACGACAGAAAGGAAGGAAAAAAGGTGAAAGAGGAGAATGAATGCAAATATCCTGATCACAGTGAGTCTCAGTGCTCCCCCCTGCCAGTGACTGGGCCATCTGGGATTGATGAAGACCCACATCACACCTGTGATGTATCTGGGTCTGACAGCATGATGACGCCAGTTAGAAAGGAACATAGGGAGATCAACATAAACACACCTAAGGACGATGACCATCCTAAAGACGTCGAGCAGGCTGACAACTTTTCTTCCCGCGATCTTCTTTGCTTTGCCTGGCAAATTGCAAACGGAATGGTAAATAGAGTCAGCGTAGAGACTCGATTGATAAACTCTTTGTAATGCATCAGTCAATTCCAGCAGTGCCCATCCCCCCCTTCCCAGGCTAACCCCCGGGCATTAGCATTTTTTTAAAAAAATGGGCAAATTCCCCGGGGTGGGGACGAAGAAAGAGGGCAAATGCCCCGCCCCCGGGATCGTCGCCTTCCCACACCTCCGCAGTTTTTTAATTAATCAGTGAATGAAAGGGTCAACTGTTCTTTTTTTTTTTTTTTTAATTTAAGGTAACACGTCTTAACAAATTACACGGATCACAAATTACAAATTACAATAACAAGGTACTCTGGTATGGCTACTCCGATACTACAATGTACATTACTTATTTACATCAGGTGTTACTAACTTACATTAGGGAAACGAATAGCATAAAGTAATTAATGAATTCTGACAGCACACATTAGCTATAATTAAATTAAACACGATAAAATTCAAGAAATAAAAAAAAAAGAGAAAGAAAAAAAACAATAAAAGAAAAGGAAAACTTAAAATTACAAAATAAACAGAAAAGCAAACAAACAACTAATAGCGCGGAGAAGGGGAAGAGGAACGATTTCTAATCTTGATTTAATACAATTAAAAGTAACTTAGTCTATAAAGTTTGTGAGGAGCACTGTTACGTTACGAGTACTTTTTCGGAGAATCAAAAACGGTCAACTGTTCAGTATTTTAATGCAACGGTAAGACTTAAAGGACAACAGTACGTGTTCTTTATATTTCTTTTAACAGTTTGCTAGAGGATAGCTGGGATTGCGGCGGACGTGCCCCCACCCGCGAGCGATGATAGGCGCCTGTATTTCCAGGCTACTTTTTCTGTGAAGTTTCAAGACATTTTAAATCATGATGTATTGCTTTTTAAGAGCAGCTTCGTCTAAATATCTACTAGACTTGGAAATAGCGAAAAAATCGAATTTCTTCAAACTCGCCCAGAATGAAGCCCTACGGGTACTAGTTAAAAAAATATTGTTTTAAGTTCGATAAATCAAAAATTATTTTTTTCCGCAATTTTTTCGTTTCGATGCCCCAAATCGGCCAAAATCCATCGAAAATGAGCGGCATATTCAGAGGTTCGTAAACTCAAAAGTAAAAATCTTCATTAAAAACTGATTGTACGTCGTATTTGTACTTCCTTTCTTGTCTATTTAGAGCTAAATAGATCGTGATTTGATTAGCACAAAAATATTTGATGAATTTTCTAAATTAACGACCCAAGACAGCTTTACAAGAGGTCTACATTTAGCCTATTTTCAAATGCTAAAAAGGCGTTCTGTTACGCGCCTTTTCCCAAAACGCCTAGTTTGGTCCGAAAGAGCATTGTTTCTTCTTCAAATTAGTGAAATAAAAATTTTGGGTAAATAAAATCGCGAGCGCTGAGATAGCGAACTAACTGCAGCACTTCTTCCTGAAAACGTGACCTTTGACCCAAGTGTAACGAAACCGATTACTGCAAGAAAACCCGGAAGAAAAGCAAACGCTTCGTTATTTTGAAACAATTTCTAGGGATATCTCTCCGAAACCATGATTGCAAGAACTATTTCCAGATATGAAATCTTACAGGGTCAGAGAAGGAGCTAAAGGGCGCATTTTGACACAATAACTTTGTTTGCTGAGAATTGAATTGAAGACAATTCCAGTGAAATTTGCAAACTTGAAGTATGTTAGCCGATACTTACCTGAATATTTATATTTATAGAAGAGTGGTCTTCAAAAGAAGCTGGACCCAGATTTGGAAACCTCTAAAAGAAGAAATGTTTAATATTCCGTGACCTGCCCGCTGCTATAAATACCATGCACATGCCAACCGCATGTTTGTCGTAAAACCAACTGAACTCCACTGACAGTTTCCATGGGCAACTCCAAAATAAACAATCGATCCCAAAAATGTAAAGTGAAATTGGCTGTCTTCATGAACAGTTAGAAGCTAGAGTCAAGTTCCATTACCTTTTAAAAGTGTTTGATTTTACTTTGTTCACTCAGTAATTACTGTCATGTTCAAATACTGCGTAGTATCGGTCACGCCAAAACACGACAGACCGCGCAGACTGAGTAAGTTTCCCATTCAAAGTCTCGTAGGCGTTTGTCTATTGAATCATAAGTCAAATACTGCGCTTGTGCAGCCTGTGGATAAATGACAAACTTTCAGATATATTTAACACTATTTTGTTACTAGACCCAAAAAAAGGAGTCACAATGAAAAGCCCAAACAAGTGTCTGCAGTCTGAACGGTCTGCACTGTTTTGGCGTGACCGATTCGCGGTATTCGAACGTGAGAGTAGTGAACAAAGTCGACGCAAACAAATAAAATCAAGCACTTTTTAAAGGTAATGGAACTTGACTCTAGCTTCTAACTGTTCATGAAGACAGCCAATTTCACTTTACATTTTTGGGGATTGTTTATTTTGGGGTTGCCCATGGAAACTGTCAGTGGAGTTCAGTTGGTTTTACGACCGTGACATGCGGTTGGCATGTGCATGGTATTTATAGCAGCGGGCAGGTCACGGAATATTAAACATTTCTTCTTTTAGAGGTTTCCAAATCTGGGTCCAGCTTCTTTTGAAGACCACTCTTCTATAAATATAAATATTCAGGTAAGTATCGGCTAACATACTTCAAGTTTGCAAATTTCACTGGAATTGTCTTCAATTCAATTCTCAGCAAACAAAGTTATTGTGTCAAAATGCGCCCTTTAGCTCCTTCTCTGACCCTGTAAGATTTCATATCTGGAAATAGTTCTTGCAATCATGGTTTCGGAGAGATATCCCTAGAAATTGTTTCAAAATAACGAAGCGTTTGCTTTTCTTCCGGGTTTTCTTGCAGTAATCGGTTTCGTTACACTTGGGTCAAAGGTCACGTTTTCAGGAAGAAGTGCTGCAGTTAGTTCGCTATCTCAGCGCTCGCGATTTTATTTACCCAAAATTTTTATTTCACTAATTTGAAGAAGAAACAATGCTCTTTCGGACCAAACTAGGCGTTTTGGGAAAAGGCGCGTAACAGAACGCCTTTTTAGCATTTGAAAATAGGCTAAATGTAGACCTCTTGTAAAGCTGTCTTGGGTCGTTAATTTAGAAAATTCATCAAATATTTTTGTGCTAATCAAATCACGATCTATTTAGCTCTAAATAGACAAGAAAGAAAGTACAAATACGACGTACAATCAGTTTTTAATGAAGATTTTTACTTTTGAGTTTACGAACCTCTGAATATGCCGCTCATTTTCGATGGATTTTGGCCGATTTGGGGTATCGAAACGAAAAAATTGCGGAAAAAAATAATTTTTGATTTATCGAACTTAAAACAATATTTTTTTAACTAGTACCCGTAGGGCTTCATTCTGGGCGAGTTTGAAGAAATTCGATTTTTTCGCTATTTCCAAGTCTAGTTGATATTTAGACGAAGCTGCTCTTAAGCTCGCAAGATCTGTCTGGAAGATCGCATCATTTGAATTCGCAAACCTTAAGTATTTTAACTCCACTTTCATGAATTTAAAAAATGCTAGGCTAGTTTTGAATGCGAAATAGTCGTGTTCACGTCAGTGATTGTTTTGTGATAAACAAAATATAGTTCACCTTGTCGCTTATAGTTTGTATGCGTACAAGTAATGAAGAAATATCTAAAATTGAGAAAACATACCTTTAAAAACATCTGCAAGTTTCTTTAGTCCCTGACGGACAAGCCATTGTTCAACAAATGCCTCGTCTTTCCCGATGAACTCTTCCATAGCACTGTCACACGCGTGTCGAATGCCCGGGGGTCGCCCCGGGGTACGCAAATGCCCAGCCCCCGGGCCGCGATAAAATTGCGGATGCCCCACCCCCGGGACTGACAACGTAAGCAAATCCCCCGCGGTTGCCCGGGGGGGATGGGCACTGCTGGAATTGACTGATGCATAACCGTCGTGTACATTTTGGACTTATTTATTTGCTGATTACAAGAATTAGTTGAGATGTCACAAATTACGTCTTTGAAAATATAGGCTTTGATGTATGTAATATATCAAACACGATAGACGGTGTTTCATCGGGATATCCAAACACCGAGAAGAGAGTTAAAAATACGACGCGCAGCGGAGTATTTGTGGCGAAATTCGAGGTGTTGAATAGCCGATAAAACACTGTCTCGAATGTTTGATATATCTTTTCAATCAAAACCAGAACTAAGGAGTAAACGGACAAGTAAAATCGTCAAAATCTATGTTAATTAAGACCGGGTATCTAGAATGCGAGCAGTCTCTCTTTTGCCCGAAAATCCTTGGGGAAGAACGCAAAGAAGAACGCAACACAAGTGAGCGGTGGGTCGGAGTGTCCGAGCGTGATATGGGAAGCCGCGAGCCGCTACTCTCTGATCACGGTTCGCCGCTCGACCCGCGCATGTCACGCTCGCACGCTCACTTGTTTTGCGTTCTTCCCCTCGGATTTCCGAGCAAAAGAGAGACTGCTCGCAGTCTACCGGGTATCCAGACCTTCTTCACAGTTGAGATTTGTTTTGTTTTAACTTGATGAATTACTAATGAGTTTGAAAACTGTTGTTCTTAGCAACCTATCTGAAAAGTAGTAGTTTGCCACCCTTGTATCACATATTATATTGAAGGCGTTTAGCAACTAAGATGAAGTGTGCCTTTCAAGTTTAACTCCAAATTGTTGAAAAGAAGTAACAGACTGCTACAGTTTGTTACAGGACAAACGTTTTTGTGTTTTAATCGCTTTTTTCCGGTATTTGTGTTGTTATGTTTTATTTTAACAGGATTACTTGGCTGGCAAAGGATTTGTTCACCGTGATCTGGCAGCGCGAAACATTCTTCTCGGTGAGGACAGAGTGGTGAAGATTGCCGACTTTGGTCTGCTACGCGACACTCAGGGCAATGTATATGAAATGAAACACACAAAAAAACTGCCAATCAAATGGACAGCACCTGAGGCACTACATAACAGCATATACACTACTAAGAGTGATGTGTAAGTTATTTTGCGTCCCGACTTGTTTACTAAGATTGTATCTTAGTAGGACTGATCGACTGAGGCATTTGCTTCAGTTGTTGGCCTATTGAGTACAGCCACCCACAATGACATGAAAAACGTGAGAAAAATTGCAAGCATTGCCATAGTATACATAATTTTTTCCCCTAAAAACGTACCTCCCCCCAACCTAAGTTCAATTTTTAGATAAATGCATAGTTGAGGAGAAAGTATCTCATTGTTTTTAGAGCCGAGATGACACAATTGCAATGTTGAATGAAGGTTTGTGCGACTCTTTATGCTAACCCTAATATAGAACTTAGACCCGAGTAAATGAAAGCGAGTGAACAAAATTTCTCTGATGTTTTGTTTCATTATTTTAATTCAGATGGTCCTTTGGAGTTCTTCTCTGGGAGTTGACCACAATGGGTGAGAATTGATAATTTCTTAGAAATAGCCATCTCCTTTTACATGTAAATAGGAAAACTTTCACTTTTATTGGCCACAGTAATGTGCTTTGTATTAAGGGGTACATCAGTGTTATATGACTATTATTTTATGTTGGATTGTGTGACAAGTATTCCAATCTCACTAGAGAGGAACCACTAAAACTCATCGTAATTATAATACTCATTGAAATCGCTTTACCTCCACAACAACATCGTCGTCGTCGTCGGCGTTGGCCTGTGTTGGCGTTGGAATAGCAGCTAGGTACAGGGAGAAGAGTCCAGGGGCGAGGACGCAGCCCTGCTTCAGTCCCGATGTAATGGGGAACTCTTCAGTCAGCCTTTTCTCATGGAAGACACTTCCAGACATACCTTCATGCAGAGCGCGGACCAGGCCTACGACACTGAACTTTATTTCTGTTTCCTATTGAATACGTTCATAACAGTTGCGTGCAAACTCTCTTATAGTTACGTTGTCTGCAATATCGTATAACGGCGCTCAGTTCATACTGCATTCAGCTGAGGAAAGTCACCTTTCTAACAAATACAATCCAAACACTTGGTTTCTCCCTTATTTCTTGTCAGGAGGCATTCCATATCCAGGAATAAGCCACAAAGAGTTGTACAGGCTTCTTAAGACTGGGTATCGTATGGCCAAACCAAAAAGCTGTTCCGATGAGCTGTAAGTAAATCACTGCTCCTTCTTTGACTACAAGTCATTTTGCAGTTGCTCAGGAATTTATAAATATTACCTTGTAGAACAAACATATTTTAAATGCGTGATATTAAGGTGTCTGCCTGAGTTCGAATAATCCAATTTAGAACGTACACTGTAAAGGGATGATTACATTTAGTTTCAGAACATGTTAGACCGGTTTTTCTGTTTAATAAGATCTGTTCAAAGGAAAATCTCATGAGTCAAATAGGGACGATATTTTTTCCCATTCAATTTTAAATGCACTGATTTCGGCCTGGTCATCTAAACCCAAGAGGGTTTTACAACTGCGGGTTTTATTTTCGTAATCTTTTTTATTCAGGGGAGCAGGCATCGCCTAGTGGTTAGGCCGCCCGCCTCCCACCAATGTATAGCCCGGGTTCGAATCCCGGATCCGGCGTCGTAAGTGGGTTGAGTTTGTTGCTGCTTCTCATACTTGCTCCGAGGGCTTCGGGTTTTCCGGTTTTCCTCCCTCCACAAAAACCAACACTTCTAAATTCCAATTCGATCTGGTAACAGTGGACGGAGAGCCTCTCCGTGGGATTTGCCCCGCAAATTCCTATTAACTTATTTTATGTACGTTAATTGCCATCAGATACGGCCTGATATTAGACTGCTGGAAGGAGGTGCCCGATGAACGACCAACATTTGAACAACTGATTGTACAACTGGAACAAATGATGACAACGGACACTCCTTATTTTGATTTCGAGAAACTCGATGAGTCCGAGGCTTACTACGATGAGGCATTTTCTGACAGTAACGAAACAAGCGGCAGTCTTGACACAAAGTTGTAAATACAAATTGGCTAATGTAAAAAAATGCCATTAATATGTAAATTGTTAAACGTTAAGTTGCAAGTGTAGAAGTCAGTCCGCAAAGCCTTCACAGCGCGGTGCATGAGCAAGGTATAACATTAGCTTATTTGATTCCATTGGTTTATTATGAAACAATGACGATGACTCTTGCGGGAAATTATTGCGGTCAGTCAGGGAAGCTTGACGATAGAGGATCATAGATGTGACCCATGATTTCTCGTCAGAATTCGTTTTGTCTATTCCGACCCCTATGCTCCACTCAATTTCATTGTTTACGGTCCAGTCGAATGCGACGGAATAACTCGTGCATTTTTCCAGAATAAATCTTTCGGCCCGAGTAATAAATTCAGTGTTAACAACTAACTCGACATTTCCAGTGTAAATCTGTTAATATCTTCCCTGAAATCTGAACCTCGTCATTCTGCTCTCACAGACTGGAGTCTGAGATTGCTGAACTACGTGTGGTTCAGTAAGAAAGCGAGAAAGGTACTTTATGCTCCCGTCATAGTTTGCTCATGCGCCGAACCGTGCAACAATTCCTTTAAAGATTTACTACTCTAGGGACCGTTCATTTTTTATAAGGTAGGGGGGGCTGGTGGGATTTGGGGGGGGGGGCCATGCGAAAAAAAATGGCTTTCGAGGGGGGGCCATCCCAAAAAAATAAGGGAAAAAGGGGGGGTCACGTGAAATATTTTAGTAAAACTTTAAAATGGCATAATGTTTGAATATCAAAAAAATTGCTATAGAATAAACATAGAAGGCAGGAAACCAATTTATTACAAACTTTCCTTCTGCTTTAAAAAAACGTTTGGCGACAAAAAGCATTTGTAGCTACTGAAAAGAAGTATTTAACACTGTTATTTTCGAATGCAACTTTCACTGGCACTCATCTTCATCTCCGCTGTCGTCGAGTTCTTCGTCGCCGCTTGTGTTGCTATGGGAGTCTCTTTCACCAATGCTGCAAGAAGCAGCAATGCTTTCCGTCAGAGTGTACTCTTCAGGGTACATGAAGGTGTAAACATAATCTCTGACTTCCCGCTCAAGGTTGGTGGTGATTCTGCTTCTTGCAGCGTTGGTGAAATAATTCCCTTCCAAGAGCTGTGCGATGTATGGCCCATCTCTTCTAAATATCGACGTGGCAACATCCTCAACTTTAAGACACTCTTCCGGGACGGCCGTTCTAGGAGGGTACACAAGGCATTGTGGAAGATCATTTCCTAGCGGGTTTCCAACACAGATTCCATAAACTCGTTGGACGTTGTTTTCAGTCCACTTCCTCTTTCTTTCATTTGACTTTCCGCAGTTTTCTTTTTTCCTTCTCCTTTTGTTGATGTGCTGTTTGAGTATGCCTTTGAATATGCTGTTATAATTGCTCCTCTTATTTTCTAGTGCTTCCATGTCCTGCGTGACCTTCGTCAACTTAGCTTCTGTACATTTGATCTGTTTTACATTAAAACTGTGGGCAAATTCTTCGCCCTGCTTTAAAGCAAGCCCATTGGACTGAAAGAGTGTGGAATCGTGTTCCTTTACATCTTTCAATATGACATTCAACTTTTCCAACATTGCTCTGTGCTCTTTGATGGAGAAGTTCAGTTTTCTTCCATAACTGGGCTTCAACTGGTACCCTTGCATGGAAAACTCACTCGCCCTTTCTGAACAGCCATCCGCACCTAGAAAAATTGCTTCTTTTGCTTGTAAGATGTCAAACTGCCTGGATCGTTCAGCTGTAAACCTTTTCTTAAACGACTCGTCGCTTTCGCCATTATTGCGCATTTTGGAATGAGCCTCTTTCATGATGCTCATGTAGTAATGCGCTCTTTCCCCGATTGGATTAACAATATAAAGAAGAAAGAGCATGGAAGTGGCAGGCTGGTTTTATCTGACCCAGAGAGCGTTGCTCTATTTGCAGATAAGTTTATTGTCAAATCGAAGTTTGTGGTGGATTATCTTCAGCATCTTGAAGTGCTGGAATTTAAAAGGAAAAAGAGAGCAGAAGAAAAGGCAAAGTTAAGTAGGGAGGAGGATTATCCTTGGACTGAGTTGTGCGAAGATCTAACCAAGCTTAAAAAGCTACGTGTTCCAGAACTAAACAAGTACTCAAACCACCACGGGCTGAAGCAGCATTTGAAAAGCAGCAAGAGTGAGAAAGTAAAGGCAATTGTAAGACATTCATGCTTGCAGCAGAAGAGTCCTCTCAGAGCTGGCCAACCAACACTGAGAAATGCCAAGACATTGACACAAAATGACAACAGGGCAAGTGCTGACAGCAGTGAAACGGATGAAAGTGACAATGATGAGTATGACAGTGATGCCATTGACTCTGGGGGAGAAGATGACTCAAGTGACGTCATTCTTGCATTCATCAATTCAGATGAGGAAGATGCCAATGAGAGGCCAAATGCCACACGCTCAGGGCGAGCCATAACTAGGAGATCCGAAATTGACTTCTCTTTCTTTTGATTTGTTTTTTAAACAACAGCTCTCTGTCGTATAGAGATTGTAAATATTGTCTTCATAGTGAGCACAATAACGTGAAGTAGGGGGATAATAGAGAAATATTAAAAAAGTTGAAATCTAAATATTGTTTGTTCAATTTTTTTTTGGGGGGGGGTCATCCCAAAAAATGACCGCTATAAGGGGGGGCCATGTGAAAAAATTGGTCAGCTGAGGGGGGGTCATGCGATTTTTAAATGGTGCTTCCCAAATCCCACCAGCCCCCCCTCCCTCATAAAAAATGAACGGTCCCCTAAACGAAATAGTTGTAAGCTGAAGACAGGCAACAGGTAAGAAACAATTCTCCCTCGCATCATGGTAGTTATTTGATAGTTTCGCATGTCAAGTCTATTTCGTTTGAGAAATAGCACTTTTTGCTCATTTAATTAATCCCATAAATTTTATAAACGGTATTTGATTTGATTGATTAAGCCATCTGCGTGTCAGATTAAACATGCAACGAAGAATATTACAAATACTTTGTAGAAGACGTAAGACATTGTCTGGAAAAGGTTTAGGAACGCTGTTGATAAAAAGGTTGTTTTAACTGGGTAAAGTTTTTACAGGTGGCTACCATCTGAAAGAGGGTTATCGTTATGCATTGTACCACATGATATGTTACATGTGAACGAAACTGAAAAGGAATATCTTAGCTTCACCTTTGCATTATTGAGAAAAACAACGGAAAAAGCTTGGTTAATGTAAAAATCGCCATTAATATGTAAATTGTTAAACGTTAAGATGCAAGTGCAGAAGTCAGTCCACAAAGCCTTCATTAACAAGATGCTTTCGCAGCTCGGCGCATGAGCAAGGTATGACGTTAGCCTATTTGATTCCATTGTTTTTATTATGAAAAATGACGACGACTCTTGAGGGAAATTGTCGCGGTCAGTCAGGAAAGATTGACGATTGAGGATCATAGAAATTATATTTCTCGTCATAATTCGTTTTGTGTATTTCGACATCTACGCTCCACTCAGTTACATAATTTATGGTCCAGTCGGATGTGATGGAATTACTCGTGCATTTGTCCAGATAAATCTTTCGGCCTGAGTAATAAATTCAATGTTAATAACTAATAATTATCCGACCTTTCCTGTGTAAATCCGTTACTATCTTTCGGAAAATCTGGACCTCGTCACTCTGCTCTCACAGAATGGAGTCTGAGATTGCTTAACTACGTGTGGTTCAGTAAGAAAGCGAGAAAGGTACGTTATGCTCCCGTCATAGTTTGCTCATGCGCCGAACCGTGCAACAATTCCTTTAAAGATTTGCTACTCTAAACGAAGAAGTTGTAAGCTGAAGACAGGTAACAGGGTAAGAAATATCTCTCAGTTGCATCAGTGCAGGTATTTGATAGTCTCGCATGTCAAGTCTCTTTCGTTTGAGAAATAGCACTTTTTGCTCATTCAGTTAATCGTAATTTTGATAAATGGTATTCGATTAGATTGATTAAGCCATCAGCGTGTCAGATTAAACATGTAACGAGGAATATTACAAATATTTTTGTAGAAGACGTAAGACATTGTCTAGAAAAGGTTCAGGAACATTCTTGATAAAAAGGTTGTTTTAACTGTGTAAAGTTGTTACAGGTGAAGAGGGGTATCCTTGTTCATTTTCCCACCCCGCATGTTACGTTAGACATGAACGAATCTGAAAAGGAATATCTTCATTTTTGTATTATTGAGAAAAACGACGGAAATAGCTTTCAGGATTACTAAGACAATTACTGATTTCAACTCCGTCATCTTTACAATTGTCTTATCGTCTGTTTATAAGTTTTAATAATCTCCATTTTAGAATGAATGCCGGATACCCTATCTTACTATTTAATGCTAGTAGTGAGCTATACCATTAAAGGTCACAGTTTTGCTTCGAGAATTTAGATTC
>NC_138145.1:30582439-30584939 GCF_964199315.1 Orbicella franksi
GTCTTCCTTCAAGTCCTTCTACTTCACACCCATTGCGAGTCTGGCCCGCTCCACAAAAGTTGTAGCAGTAACAGAACTTGATCACCATTTTAACCCTTTCCTCGTTCAGAATACTCCCACTGCAAGGTGTGAACTTGGTGTATAAGTCATTACTGGTGGTATAAAGCCTAACCCAAGAATCGAAATTCTTGCCATCTGCACTGCAATCGTTTTGCAAGTCCCTGACTTTTCTTCCGTTTTGGACACTGCACGAATCTTGAAGAGGGTCGCTGGAGTGTCTACGTTTGAAATAACAGAAAATGATAAATTAAATAAGCTTTGTTTAGTTAACGGTTTGAAGCCTGAAATATCAACTGGTCGAGTGTGATTTCCTCTCCCAAACGATCAAACGAGATGAAGAAAGTCTTCAAGTTACAATAATTATTGCCGTGAAAGAGAATTAGATTGCCAACCAAAATGACAAGTGGGGTTGAAATAGTGCTCGAAATACAATATTTATGGGAACAAGAAAAATTGATCTGTGTTGGCAATAACATAGTTACATGATTGTATATGAGTAGTTTGGAAGACAACTGAAAGTAAAGATCTAATTAGGGCTAGCACCATTGACTAAGGATTAAGTGGTCTGCTCAGTTTCAAGCAATGCCGGCCGGGTTGGAGTTGAACTCATGAACTAGAAACTTTACTTTCACAGTGACTCGCATACTTTGCAATTGATTTCCCAGCTAAAACCAAAACCAAGAACAGCTGACTTATCAAGGTACAGAGTATAAAGGCTTTTGTAGTCATCACTCCTGCCATGGTAGTGCAGATTCTGTTAATATCTTACCTGAAAAAGAATTCAACCAGATTGCCTTAAATTAATTGACATTATTAATATTCCGACAGATCATGTTTCAATCTTTGACTGTCACATAAAGCTGAATCGTTTCGAAGGGGATTTTCGTCAAGTACAAGACTTCTACGTGTTTGATACTCTGTTTAGAGAGACTTGTACAGAAAGATGGTGTTCTATCTACCTTGGTTTGAATATCATACATTCAAGTTTGGAAAAGCTCTTTTTGTTTTCAACGACTGAAACAGGTAGCTTCAACGGCTTATTTAAAATCAGAGTTCAGTGTATTAATTCAATGATTTGGACTGTGCGAGACTTAAAGAGACTCGTATTACATTTGAGCCCCTCACTGAAATTCTATTACTTTGCATATGTTATTTCAGTTGTGTGTGTACAAAACGAAAACAATGGGGCCCACCAAGGAAAAACATCGTCTTTGACACTCTGTTTAGACAGACTTGTATAGAAAGATTGTGTTTTATCTACCTGGGTTTGAATATCATACATTCAAGCCTGGAAAAGCTCTTTTTGTTTTCAACGACTGAAACAGGTAGCTTCAACGGCTTATTTAAATCAGAGTTCAGTGTATTAATTAAATTATTTGGACTGTATGAGACTTAAAGAGACTCCCACTGAAATTCTATTACTTTGTATATGATATTTCAATCGTTTGTGTACAAAACGAAAACACTCAGGGGCCTATAACTACCAAGGGAACACATCTCCACCAACCGGCTGTTGTATGTAATTACAAACTACAAACTTACCGGAGTGGATTTTTCTTTTCCTTTTGTTTTCTGAACTCGCTTGTTAGAGTAAGTGTCCAAATTAAAAAAAATTATCTTTGTCACATTCTCTAGTTACCTATTGATGAGATGACACTGGTGGGTATACAGGTGACCAACATTTGAGTAAGTGAAATTTTGAATATCCCTTGTTGTTACTTTTGTCACTTGAAAGATCTGACAACATTTCAGTGCCTTTTACCGACGCGAGAGGTTCATTCTAGAAAGCGAAGTGACAGAAGGAAAAAAAAAGACAAATTGCAGGTGGGTTATGGAAGTATCAATGATGCGTTTCATGGGGGGTACTCCAAAAAAGCTCCTCCCTCTTAGGTTTGACAAAATGAATTTGGTTCTCTGACGATTCTAAAGTTTTGTTAGCAGCGGGTTCTCTGAAGAGTAACGAATGTTACTGATCTCCGGTTTTGACTTCTCTAAGCTCGGGTACTGATGAGGTGAACAGGGTCTAATACGTGTCGCAAAAAATGGAGTGACTAAATTTACAATATAACAATATATATAGGAATATTTTTTCAAGATTAGGTAATCCACCTGAAAAACGGTCCATTTCCATCATTACAGGCCAATTTTCAAGGGGGACATAAGGGATCTCCCTGGCGGCCAAAACTAAAGCTTTACATAAAATAACCATCACGAAAAGGATTATTGTGGTAGGTGTACCGCGGAAGTGACAATAGAGCGTGCCATTGGACGTGTATTCAGTTTAAAATTCCTCGTGAATTCAAGAGACCCCGCTGAAGTGTCTGAGTTTGTCAAAACAAGAGACAGGGAGAAGCTACTTTGGGGTACTACCCATGAACGCATCAATGATACTTTTCATGACCTACCTGCATTTTTCTCAGAGTTTATTTTATGTTAACCA